>NC_056746.1:219504440-219571940 GCF_019279795.1 Protopterus annectens | reverse complement strand
ATATATATATATATATATATATATATATATATATATATACACACACACAAACACCTGCATTTTATATATATATATATATATATATATATATATATATATATATACACATATACACACACATACACACAAACACCTGCATTTTATATATATATATATATATATATATATATATATATATATATATACATACACACACACACAAAGTACAGTTGTGTACACGTACCATAAATGTAGATGTTCAAGTGTATTCACTGCTGCGGTCATTACATTTGGGTTATCTGCTTGCAGGTGACCCTCAGTCGGCCTGATTAACAAAGTCTTGGGTCCTGCGTCGGTTTCTGTCCCTTCTTCCATGACGTCAGGTCGTCAGGGGGTTTAAAACATGCAGCCATCGCCATTACATCAGTTTTTCTTGCCCCAGATGTCCGGTGCCCCCCTAATGGGAAGCAATTAAATATAAAAGTACAATGATATACTCCAACAAAAAAGCAAATACACCAAAAAAGGTTTTTCAGCATAGTAAAGGAAAGTAGAGGTATAGCCAAAATAAGTTGGGGGGCTGGAAGGAGGGCAACCAGGACTGCAACAGTGAATACACTCTATCATCTACATTTATGGTAAGAGTACACAACTGTACTATGTTCATGTTTTCACTGTTGCAGTCATTACATTTGGGTAGATTCCCAAAGCTATGGTTGGGAGGAGGAATTTAGACAGCATTAGGGCCAGCTATAAGGCCCCCTATAAGACTGCAGTAGCAAAGCCAGCTACAGATTTAGAGAAAACTGGCAAATGATAATGTTTGATGAAAGCATGTACAGAACTCCAGGTAGCAGCTTCTAGGATGTCCCTGGTAGGGACGCCTCTGAGAAAGGCTGCAGTGGTAGATGCAGCCCTGGTGGAGTGGGGTCTGATCCCCTGGGGGATACGTTTTCCATGGTGGTTATAGCAGAAATGAATGCAATGGCTTATCCATTTAGAAATGGTTTGCTTTGAAATACCCTTCCCTTCTGCCCCTGCAGCAAATGCCACCAGCAGTTCAGATTTCTTTTGAGGTTTAGTCCTGTCCAAGTAGAATCTAAGTTGTCTGTGCATATCTAAGGAATGCAGTATCCGTTCCCCTTTATTCTGTGGATTGGAAAAGAAGGCTGGCAAATGAATGGACTGATTAAGAGCCACACTGGATACCACCTTGGGCATGAAGGATGGATTGGTTCTGAGGGACACCCTGTCCGCATGAAAGATGATGAAAGGCTCCACTGCCATAAGGGCCTGTAATTCAGATATCCTTCTAGCTGAAGTGACTGCTAAAAGGAAAGCTGTTTTCCAAGAAAGAAATTTTAAGTCTGCAATAGCAGCTGGCTCAAAAGGAGGTAGAGTGAGTTACTCCAAGACAAAGTAAGGTCCCAGGCTGGGGTTGGAGCTCTCCTGGGTGGTCTCAAATTGTTGGCCCCCCTGAGGAACTGCTTGAGCAGTGGATGAGAGAAGACAGGAGGTTCTGCGTTATAATGAGTTGAAACGGCCGAGGAGTGGATTTTAAAGGAGGAAAAAGACAGGCTCTTGTAAAGCATCTAATTTAAGTATTATCAAATCTGAGGTAAATTGGGAGCTGCTGTGCTCATCCCTTGAGATTGGTTCCAGGCACAGAATCTTCTTCCAGGCACAGAATATTTTCCATTTTTCAGCATAAGATTTTCTAGCACTAGGCCTCCTTGCCTCTAAAATGATATCCATCACAGGTTTACTGAGGGATGGTAAAGGAGAGATTATGTAATTAGCCAGGCTGCAAAGTTCAGTGTTAGAAGCCGAGGGTGCAGAATCTGGTTCTCCTGCTGAGACAAGAGGGAAGGAGTCTGAGGCAGGTGCCATGGGGATAACCATGACACACTGCGCAGGAGGGGGTACTAGTTTTGGTGTGGCCAGTCTGGAGCAATCGAAATCATCCATGGTTTGTCCGGTTTGATTTTTAGTAGTACTTTGGAGAGCAGAGGGGGGAAGGTGTAGACTGATCATCCACTTTCCAGGCTTGTTTGTGGGGAGTCCTTGTGCAAAATTTGTCCAATTGGTAGTTCTGGGAAGAGGCAAACAGGTCTATATCTGGGCTCCCCCATTTGCTTGTCAACAGCCTTCGTTCCAATTTCAACTCGTGTGGGTCCATGAGGTTTCTCCTTAGTCCGTCTACCAGTGTATTTAAATTTTCCTGGTAGGAATTCAGCATGTAGGTGCACTTGGTAGCTCAAGGATGTGTTCCACAATGCCATGGCTAGTCTGCAAAGGGGGTAAGAATGTGTACCTCCCTGCTTGTTTATGTACCACATAACAGTGGTGTTGTCCGTCTTTACCATTAGCTCTCCTGGAAGAATGCGGTCCTTGAAGGCTGTCAGAGCATTCTGTACAGCTAACATTTCTTTTAGACTGATATGCAGGTGCATTTGACTTGGGTTCCATTTGCCCTGATAGCACTTCCCTGCCAGGTGAGCCCCCCATGCATAGTCTGATGAGTCTGTGGTCAGGGTTTGGGCAGCAGGGGGTGGTGTGAAAGGTAGTCCCTTGTTTTGGTGGCAGGCCTCTCTGCCCAACAAAGGAACTCTAGGCGTAGGCAAGGCATGACAGGAATCATTGTTTCTAGATCCTGAGAATGTTGACACCATAGGCTTTTTCGATACCACTGTAGTTTCCTCATGTGCAGTCTTGCATATAGAATTAGAATAATGCAGGAGGCCATGAATCCCAAGGCTTACAGTATTTGTCTTGCAGATAACAGGATTTCTGTGGCCACTTGTTTGAAGTAGGTTGTCAAATGAATTTGTTTCTCTGGCGTGAGGTAAGCCATCTGGGAAGTTGTATTAAAGCTTGCTCCCAGGAATATAATTTGCTGACAGGGTACCAGGTGTGATTTCTTTTCGTTTATGGTGTACCCTAGACAAGTTAGAACCCTTTGTACAAAGGCCAGATGATTCAAAAGTATGTCCTGGCTTTCTGCCTGAATTAGACAATCGTCCAGGTATGGGAATATTTCTTTGCCTGCAAAATGCAATAACTGTTGCTAGGCACTTTGTGAATACCCTGGGCGCAGTAGATAAGCCAAAGGGCAGTGCAGAGAACTTATAGTGCGTGTAGCCTGCTTTAAAGTGTAGGTATCTTCTGCAAGATTCCCTGATTGGGATGTGCAGGTATGCTTCTTTTAATCTAGAGTTGCCAACCAGGCATCTTTGTCTAGCATAAGAAGTAATTGGTGAAGAGTCAGCATTTTGAATTTTGGAATCTCCAAAAAAAGTGTTTAGAGTAGACAGGTCCAGGATAGAACGACACAAATTGTCTTTTCTGGGTACCAGGAAAAGTCTCAAGTAGAAACCTTGTCCCTTTTCCTCTTCTGGTACCAGTTGAATAGCCCTCATACTTGAGAGAAAGTACTTATTTTTGGGCTTCTGACCACTGATTTGGAGGTAGGTCCGGCCACCCGCTTGGTGTTGGCAACATGTGGAAGTGAAATCTGTATCCCTGGGACACTATATTTAAAGCCCATTTGTCCTGGGTAATGAGTTCCCCATTCTTTGCATGAAGAGCAATCTTTCCCCCCAAAGGGGCAGTCAGTTGAAGTGCTTGGAAATTATAAAAGGAAGTCATTGAGACACTTTACCATAGGGGGAGTCTTATTATTCCCAGATTTGGAAGTGGAGGCCCCCCACTGTTTAGTTCTGTGTGTCCCCTGGGACTGAAACCTGGGGTTTTGCTGTGTCTGGGTTTGGCTTGAGAAGACCTGGAAGGGGCTGGAAAGGACCAATTCTTTGAGGGTCAGTGCCTACTAAATCTAGGAGGCTGAACTTGTAAAAATCTTTAACAGTTTGCATAGATTTAGCTTTATCTTCCATCTTTTTAAGAATTTCCCCAGCCTTGTTGCCTAACAGGCAGTCCTGATTTAAAAGAGCATCCAACAATTTAGCTTTAACATGATCAGGCAAAGATTGCTCCTTAAGCCAAGCATAACTTCTGAGCACAGACCCAGTAACAGCAGCCCTGCAAGAGGCCTCTAATGAATCAAAACCACATTGCAAAGTATGTTTTCCAACTTGTTCAGCAGAATGCATTAAATCCTGTTATTCTTTATTTTCCACACAGTCAGGAATCAACATCATTTTCTGTTTAAGCAGTCCAATAACATGTTGCTGATACTTTAACATATGAAACTGGCAGTTTAAAGCCCTAATGGCCAAGGTTGCAGAAGTGCAAACCTTCTTACCCCATCTATGCAGCGCACTGGAGTCTCTATCAGAAGGGGTAGGATTTTTAGCAGTAGAAGCCTTAATGCCCTTGGGCCCCTGTGAAAGTGTCTCTGGATCCGCAATCAGATTTTTAAAAAGGAACTTGGGGGACTCAGGGACCCTGAAGTATCTGTCAGGTTTTCTGGGAGCAGGAGGCAGGGAATCAGGGGCCAAACTAGAGTCCGAAAAAGCATCAACAATGACTAGGACAGGAGGAATAGCTAAAGGCCTATGCTGAGGTAGGAAAAGGAAATCCCCAAGCCTCTTTTTTGAATCAGAAAAATCCTGGCTTTCCCAGTGGAAATGCTCCCTTAGAGTATGTAAGGTATCCGCAAAACCGATTTATTACAGGAACTCCATATCGAACTCACCACTGCCTTAACCTTAAGAAAATTGGCTGGTTAGAATTGCCCAACCTTCTCAAACTTAACCAACTCACTGAAGCTTTTAAAATAATAAACCACCCAGATAGAACTCCATCACTGAGTAGTATACTGATCCCCTATACCAACCTTAACTGCCTTCGATCGTCAAACAGTGTTCAAATACTCACCATTAAAGCAAAGAATATGATGATGCTCTTTATGCTAATTCCATTGGAAAGCCTTGGAATTCCCTTCCAAACCACATAAGAAATATGACTTCACTTAATCAATTCAAAAATAATCTCAAAGAATATCTTAAGTCACTGGCTGTGTCCCTGTACTGAACCAGACTAACCTAGTGACTCCCTCTCAATCCTCCACCCCTTCTCAGACTTCAATTCCTTTAATTCTGGTCCCTCTATGCTATCATCTCAACCTTATAATTGAATATTTAAATGTTTTTATAATCAAAATGTATAGCCTGCTGCAATTGTTTTTTTCTCATCCTATGTTAATCCTACCTCTTATGCGTGTAAATGTATAATTGTCATGTCATTATGTTGGAGCTTTTCTCCCCGGGCCTCTACTGAAAAAGGACATGTATCCAGCTAGACTAGCCAGGTCAACAAATGTAAAATAAAAAAATAAATGAAAGAAAAATCCTGAGGAGGGGAAGCAGAGGGAATGCAGTCCTCTGCATCAGAATCTTCATAAGTAGGTAAGAGCAAATCCAGATTAGAAGAATCAGAAAAAACAGAATCCTGATCTGAAGATTCACAATCAACTTCAGTCCTAGGCCTCTTGGGGGGAGGGGGGGGTGTTGGCTACCCCTGATTAGAGTTATTAGATCTTCAGCCATTCTTATAATTTTTTTTTTAGGCATAGAGGCTTGAGCATGTGGCCTGAGCGCCATTTTTTTAGGCATGGATCGAGATTTATGCCTATGTAAAGAAGGTGTCTGTTTAATATGAAAGTCTGTAGGCCTGAATACACCCTCAGAAGCCGGTGCCTGCACAGCGGCTCCGGAACATCCAAGAAAGAGACATCCGTGGGTTCCATACTTGAAGCATCTAACGGCATACCGGACTCCGAATGGGTCTCAGTAGAGGCCTGCGAATCAGAAGTAGCGGGTATCAGGGGCTGCAAAAGTGCCTCACTGAGTACCGCCGAACTGGCGACTGGCTTAGGAAAAATGTTGTCGGCAGTTTGGAATTTGGCGACCTGTCTCGGTCTTTATCTTTGCATTTTTCTGGAATCCCAGTAGTCAGATGGCTAACTGAGGGCATTTCTGGATAATTAAACAGATAACCGAAATATTTACAGGCGAAAATATACAGACGACGGATAGTGCGCGAATTAAATAAAGCACAAAACCAACAGCAAGGTACGTCATGGTCAGGGCCTAGGCAAGGAATACAGTACGAATGAAAATCTTTATAAGGTATTTGCTTTCCACAAGTAATGTAATTATTACCTTTTACTGACATCGGTAAGGAGCAAGAAAATGTTTCCCCAATGGGGTACTTAGCTTTAGTTGAAGACTTTGGTTCTGAAACTCGAAAACGAAAATTTCAGGCACGAAAAGCTTCGGGCACCGCACGGCACGAAAGACTGGTGTAATGGCATCGGCTGCATGTTTTATACCCTGACAACCTGACGTCATGGAAGATGGGACAGCAACCTACGCAGGACCCAAGACTTTGTTAATCAGGCCGACTGAGGGCTACCTGCAAGCAGATAACCCAAATGTAATGACTGCAACAGTGAAACACAAAGAACATCTGCATATATATATATAGATGTATATATATATATATATATATATATATATATATACATATACATATACACACACACACACACACACACACACACACACACACAAAGTGTGCGTTTAACACATGACAAAGCCAGCCAAACATGTTTACATCTCAAGTCTTGATTCTAAAAACTTAGTCTCAACAAATCATTGGACAGAAACACTGTATCAAGACATTTTCAAAAAGTAGCAACATATGGAAGCTTTACAACTGCCTGTGTGCTCTACTCTTATCATGTTATCTGGAAATGCAGGTCTGAAATGTCTGTCTACATAACAGGCATACAAGTTTAATGAAGAAATATCATGCATAGAGCCACATACTTTTGATTGGAACTCAAGAGCTTGCTAAACATGCATAAACAAATATTACCTTAATAACGAGATCCACGCAGCCTTTATCATCATCACTAGAAACAGGAGTATAGGGTCGAACAACAAGATTTCCATTAATAGTAGCAGACAGGTATATATGTTGTCCTAGAACAAAGGATAAATAAAACCAGTGTGTTATGGTACAATGGTTGACGTCTGCAAACTGACCTTTAATACATCAAAACAAAACTTCTCACTCACTGTTATTTCCTCTACAGACTTGAAAATGTGTGTGTGTGTGTGTGTGTGTGTGTGTGTGTGTGTCCATGCACATATCCTTGTACATGCAAGCACAACTGTGACTCTGCTTTCTAAATCTGTACTCCAAACCTATACAATGCAGCATACAATGCTTCGACCTGCTTATGGTGCCAAGCTTGTGAGTCACACCACATAGATATCCATAACAGTGGGCTGCTGCTATCTTATATTTTGCACCTGCAGCAGCATTCTTTTGTGCTATACACCATGCAACTGAGTCACACGGCAGTGGGTACAGAACAAACCTGCAGAAGGGGAGTGAAAAGTCACTGTAGTACTTTGTAGTATGTTAAGGCACTCAGAAGAGGAAGCTGGTGTTAGAAAATCAAAACGCCACTTTGGTGCTGAGGGTCTGGAAGTAGGGCATGTTATCAGCTGGATAGCTTTGTCAAAAATCCCTGGATTTTGATGTCTATTCAGAACAGACCATCCAGTAGATCTGCACAGAAGATTAGTGCATGGTTCAGCTAGATGGACAATGAAAATGATTTTGAGATGAGACAGAAGTGCAGCAAACTGCTACTGGATTTCAGCGTGACATCACAAATCAATGTGTGTAGGAGAAAATACAGACCAACTGGCTGCCAGTACCTGAGCAGGGCAACCAAAAAAGGCTCAAACAGGAGACAACAGATGACCATTTAAACTGGGAATATCAAGGAAAGTACAGTAGTTGTGTCCCACTTACTATAATTGCAGAAGTTAAAGCAGATCAGTGTTGCATCACTTATTCTTGTGTCTTCCTGCCATGCAGAAGCCCACGACCGGCCCGATTTCAGAGTATTTAAGTTATCCCTAGCCAACAGACAACCAAACACTGACACCTGGAAATCAGGGTATAAGAAGGGTGTCCATCAGGGTTATTTTCAGATCTTTCTAAGCAGTGAACGAGCAGCCTGATTCCTGAGGACATCCCCAGCTGTCTGAGTTTAGGTGAGAAGGAGGAAAAAACACAGGAGGCATAGAGGGGATGATGGAGATAAGGGAGGAAAAAACACAGGAGGCATAGAGGGGATGATGGAGATAAGGGAGGAAAAAACACAGGAGGCATAGAGGGGATGATGGAGATGGGGGAGACACAGGTGACAGAGGGGATGATGGAGATAAGGGGACTATCTGCAGAAAACAACTCTCCTGTACCCAGCAAGGAGGAGGACAAATAGTCAGCAGACAGAGGGGCTGGAGGGTGGGAGGATGTACTGCAACACTGATCTATTTGAAGCTCTGCAATTATGGTAAGTGGGACACAACTGTACCATGTTCTTCATATCAGTGCTGAATGACTGATTCATGGTAGGTTATATGTATGACCTTAGGAAATAAGATTTTACAGGATGCAGAAGCGAATCCTGCTTTAGCCAAGGAGATATTACCTAGGTTATGAGTTCCCATCCAGGCTATCCTGGTGGCAACCACATGGCACTCCTTTGAGGAAGGCAGTGGTAGTTGCCCCATGTCTGGTGGAGTTGACTTAATATGCCAAAATAAATCCTTTCCATTGTGAGTAATAGAACTTAATAGAGTTAGCTATCCATTTAACAATGACTTGTTTAAAGATTACCATTTACAAAGCCACCAGCAACTGCTCTGCTATATTAATGCTTTTTGTCCGGTCTAGATTGTATCTAATTTGCCTATGCACATCCAGGGAGTGAAGGACTTGCTCTGCCTTGTTTAGTGGATTTCAGTAGAAGACTGGTCGGTGGACAGCCTGGTTTAAACTAGGTTCTGATACCACCTTACGCATAAAGTATGAGTTTGTTCTGAGGGTGACCAATCCCTGTGGAAGGCAGTGAAAAGTTCTTTGCACATGAGGGCTTGTAGCTCAGAAACTCTCTTAGTTGAAGTAACAGCTACAAAGAAGGTGGCCATTCAGTGAATATTTTTATAGACTGTGGCAGCAGGTTCAAAGTGCCCAAGATTAGTTTTCCTAACACATAATTTAGATCCCATGCCAGAATGGGTTTGCTTTTGGGTGGTGTCACAAAAGGAGATACTGCAAGCCTAGCTATCTGGAATTTTGTAAATAATTGTGTCTCATTTGTGAATATCAACATGATTCATATTCTTGTGTTACAAATGTATTAGAAAGGATCCATTTTTAATTTCGAAAGTCCAAAATCTCAACTTTCAAAATACCGATGCCAGAAAAACGAGATTTTGGAATCTCGAAATTAAAAAGTGAAAAAAAAAAAAACATCACGCATCAGTGAAGAAAACGGTAATGCTCCTGTTCCGCTTACCATTGGACCCATTAGAACTGTATGCCATACAAGATGGTTTATACAGACATGTGCGCTGAAGAGATATTTTGTAATGTACCAAGGTAAAATGTAACCACAGAATGCCCTTTTGGAATAGAACAGAAATGTACCTGCACTATTTTAACTGTTTAGATGTATATTTTAACAATGGAAACTGAAACACAAGAGTTAACTTCAGAAAAACAACTGAAATTAAATTACTTTATGGCCATGTAATAAAAGGATGTTATCTTTCAGTTTCAGTGCAGTAGCAGACACAATGTCTACAACTACAAGTTTTTTGTACTGTCTTGGAAGGGTTCATTGTTTTATGACTTCCAGGATCTGCCTTAGAGCTAATAAAAGCCTTGTCTATGTATTTACACAGGTAGATGCGAAATGCTAACAGCTGCATCAATGGGGGTTTTACCTGGGATAGAGTCAGATGACAAAAAGTGATGTCATCCTGCAAGCTATCACAGCGGTAATATTTGAGTTATTAATTTAAGAACTCTCTAACAGAGACTGAGTATTCTGCATTTTTCTTTGACCTAACATCAGCTGGGAAGACCCACTCACCACATCTGCCTTGCTTGCTCTGTAAGTTAACTAGGATATAGTAATTCTCTATATATTGTCAGGAATATAGCAAAACTTAATTTAGATGTTTTTCTTTATTTAAGATTGTCCTGCAATGTTGTTTTAAATATTTCCTGTGATTTTGAACACTGATGTTATTGTGATTATATACAATTTTCTTGTTCTTTTATTTGTGGCTGGTATTTGTGAGACATATTTAAGTGACGACAGTACTTGTATATTTATTTGGTGACACTGTGGGCCACTCCAAATACCCTTGCTCTTTGTCAAACTACCACTTGTATTGATAGTAACATTACACAGTAAGATTGGACACCCTTTGTTAACGGCCTTAAAGAAGCTGATAAAGAGTTGGTTCATGGCAGTGATAACTACCTTATAGTCTAGGCAAAAGAGGGCGTACTTAGTAAATCTGTGTCAGTCTTCCCCAGGTATGTAGGGGTGTGTGTGTGTGTGTGTGTGTGTGTGTGTGTGTGTGTGTGTGTGTGTGTGTGTGTGTGTGTTACTTGGGCAGGGACACAAAACACTGGTTGGACAGAGGGTGCTGAACGTCTTGGCTTGGCCACTCAACTGAGATCTCAACTCTACAGCTGTGCTAGTAGAGAGTCTTATTGGGGATTTGGAGAAAGAGGGAAAAACCAGCCCTGGACTGACTGTGGTTTCTGTGTGCTCTTAAGAGAAACTGCTCTTGAACAGAGAACTGCATCTGAAAATACTGTGTGTAACTCGCCATCCTCCCAATGTATGTCCCCCACTGGTGCTAGTGGTCAGGATTCAGGCTCCTTGACTACTGGGCCAGAGGTGGGGCATGACAGGTGGTCTCAAGTGAATCAACCTTTTTAGAAAAGATTTCATGGGAGGTGCGAGAAAATGGGTGATGCACTCTGCAGGCAAGCTGATATTACAGATGCAAGTATCCTAATGCTGGAATAGGAAAGTCCTAGGCTAAAGAGGTCTGACAGGTACTGCAAAATTGGGCTGATGTATTCTTGAGCACGCTTGGTATCACTGATGTGAAACCAAGCTGAAAATCTTTTCCATTTTTCCAGGTATGATTTCCTGGTATTGGGCTTTCTTGTTTCCCTTAGTATGAAGAGAATGTCCTTGGGAAAGAATGTAGTCTTAGGTGTCAAAACCCAATCCTCCCGGCACTTAACTTGTGGGTGGCTAAGTGGGGGTAGAAGACAGATCCCTTGACAGGGATGAGGAAATTATCTTGGGCAGTAGGGTGTGGAATCTCTCCTCACAGTGAGTCAGCAGGAGGGAGAACCAGTCTTGTCTCAGCCAGAAGGGGACCATTATGATCAAGCTGGGTCTGTCTGTACTCTGTTTGTATCCTGGGCTGTCACCCCCACACCCCCACTCTGTTAATTATATACCAACTCCGAAATCGCACTACAGTGGGGGGGGGGGGGAAGAGTTGTGTACTCACCATAACTTGGCATCTGTGCTATCTAGTGTCATTATTCATCATGGATAGGTTAAGGATCCGACCCTCGGATCTGAGTCAGCAAAGTGAGCGGCAGCTCCTGAGCTCAAGCTCCTCCCTTCTCACTTCCTTCTACCCATAATCCTCAGGTCGAGTTTACTAAGGGACTGTCCCTTACAGGGACCTAGATTATTCAGAAAACACATACCACCAGCCCACACAACACCGCCAAGCTTCCAATGGTCACCAGAAGGGGGGGACAGAGGGTGGGAACGTGATGAATAATGGACACTGGATAGCACAGATGCCAAGTTATGGTGAGTACATAACTCTTTATCTGATGCTATCCAACGCATTACTGATAACAGATGGGTCAGAGTCCCCAGCTACCCCAAAATCCTGGAAGGCCTCAAGGAAGGACATGCCAGAGCATAGCAGAACTGAGGATGGCCCTACCCCTTAGACACCAGATCCAATTTATAGTGCATCACGAAAGTATGAGGACTTGACCAAGTGGCCACAACAAATGTCATCCAATGATGTCCTAGCCCAGAACACAGAGGAAGCAGCCACAGACCTAGTAAAGTAGGCTTTAAGGGGTCTGGGAAGATCTTTGTTGTTAAGCTGATAGATATGACCTACGCAGTAAAAACAATCCAACGAGACAGGGAGACTCTGGATAAGGCCTTGCCTCTCCTGACTTGAGAAAGTGCTAGAAATGGTCAGATCTTTGGAATTCTTCAGTCCTGTTTAGACAGAAACAAAGCTGTCTATGCACATCCAGGCAATGCAGTTGACACACTCCTTTGTTAGAATAATTGGGGAAAAAGACTGGAAGCTGAATATACTGGTTCAGTTTATTTTCCAAAGCCATCTTGGGAATAAAAGAAGGATTGGTTCTAAGGGAAACCATGTCCTTATGGAAAACCATAAAAGGGGGGTTTATATAGAAGGCTTGCAATTCAGAAACTCTTCTGGCGAAGTGGTAGCAACTAAAAAGGTCATCTTCCAAGACAAGAACTTGATATCACAAGTTGTAGCAGGTATGAACGGTGGAAAGGTCAAAGACTGCAGTACCAAGGAAAGATCCTACGGAGGGGAAGGGTCCTTCAAGGGAGGGCGAAGTAAGGACACTCCCTTTAGGAACACTTTAGAAAATTTTGAAGAAAAAAAACGGGCTTATGTCCAGATGGAAGTTGGATATCGCCACTAGCTGAAGCTTTATCGTAGAAAAACTAGCACCTTGATGAAAGAGGCAAGACAAGAAGGACAAGATAGCCGACATGGGGGTTGAAAATGGATCTCTATTCCTCAGATGAGCCCAAACAGAAAATCTCTTTCATTTGCTGAGGTAGACTTTCTTGGTAGATGGTTTCTGGGAAGCCAAAATAATATCCTTCACTGGGGAAGGTAACTTTGTTTGGCTGATGATCACTGGAACTGGAAGAACCAGGCTGTCAGCTTCAAGGACTTCATTTTTTTTTTTTTTGGGGGGGGGGGGGGGGCCCTGGGTGAGAAATGAGATCTGCAGCCAAATCCAATATCCAAAGCGGATACTTCAGATGAGACCAGTGAAGGGAGAATCATGTCTGTCGAGGCCAAAAGGAGGCAATGAGGATGAGTTGAGCCTTCAGGTGCCGGGCTTTCTGCAGAACTTTGGGAATCAGGGTGATAGGAGGATAAGTATAAAGGAGACCCAGTGGCCAATCATGAATCGGAGCATCCCTGGGGGACTCCCCCAGAGGGAAGATCAGGGCAAAAAAGGTGCTAAGAGGCGACTTGTGGCTAGCATAAAAGGCATCCTCCAATCCAGTACTGATGGGCCTACTGCACATCAAGTCAAGTAGCATCAGAAGTATTCTGGCTAGGGATCTAACCTTCTTTTGCAACATTACCAGTATTTTGAGGTTTGGAGGGACAGGTTTACTTCGCAAAGGATACTACTGCTCTGGAACAAATTAGATTCCCCATCCATATAAAACAAAGCTCTCTTGTCCAAATTCAACAGCAACATCAATCTATGGAGGCATATTAGAATATTTACCCCAGCACTCCCTGTACTACTAATGAACAGAGACCGGTCCTAAATGCTTTATCCCAAGCATGGATCCTCTCAAATTATCTATGGTATGATCACAGTTACTCTCACTAAGGATACTATATAATTATCAACCAATGGACGGGCAAGGTTAATCTAATACCCAAAATGATAGGTTAATTCAAGCACCAACTGGCTAGGCTTACAATGGCCCAGAAGTGCAGCTAACCTAGTGCTTACCTATGAATATAGCCCACACACCATAACTCCCAATAAACCTCTGTGGGATACTAAGAAATATTCTTTAATCCTTACCTCATTTAAGAATCTTTACTCTTACTACTATCTTACTTTACTTTTACTGCACTCTTCCCTCCACATTCATCTCGCCTTGTCTGTTTTACACTTCACATTCCTATCTATCCTTCCACTCAACAAGCAGACTAACAACTTTGCTTAATATATCTAACTGCATGTATGCATAGCTCATACTCTCCACATATGGATATTCCTTCCTTTCTTCTGCAGCATTAACCAAATTGTGATGACGTTAACATGAATAATCACCAACTGTACTACTATGCATATCCTTTACTGGTGAGTTATGCATGCCATGAAACTTTATGTAAGCTCTTTGTGGTTATTATTTCCCTGGTTTAATCCTGAAATGGTCCACAAGATCAGAACTATACCCTGGTTACCACAAATAAATACAGACAAAAGTGCATAAAAAATATGATACCAGTTTATACATAAGGATTAGAGTAACTAAAAGAACATAACTGTTGCTGCAAGAGTGTTTCTGTAGCAGACACAAAGATTAAAGGCTTTGTATCTAATAGTCTGCACAGGTCAGGCAAATATGAAAGAGTTTTAAATTTTAAAGAAGACTCCTTTATGCCTTACAGTGACTACAGACTAGACTCAGACAGCTGTGATGACCCTTTAAAAGAATAAACCTTGAAGGGTCACTCAGACATCCTTGAAAAAGGGAGTCAAAGGTAACTACACATAAATGCCAAACCCTGCTGCTGTTCTCACTCACTGGCAATACTGCAAATAACAAGAAGCTCATTAATCAAATGCAGTCAGTTGATTTGTTATTCCTTATAATGTTCAGGAACAGAACACAAGTCACAAGCAACCAATACACTTCAGCGAAAGCATGGAAAATCGAAAGTTTTGATAATGAACAGGAAAAAAAATGCAGTGTCATATTGTGCAATACCTAAATTAACCACAAGATGGCAGGCATATCAACACACTGTCCTGCCAAGCTATTAAATAGAAATGACTTGGAGATGAAAACAAGTAGCAGAATTAGGCATAAATATGGTGTCCAGGTGTAAAATGCCCCTTATGAGAAATGACTATTTTTTTTTTCACTGCTGTTCCTTTCATGAATAACACTTGTGAATAACTTACTCCTAACCTTCATAACATGTTACTTAATAGCTGCCAACGTTCGCTGTCAAGCTCTTTCTTCTTCCAAGCTACCACTTGCCTGCACCCTCCTCCCTCCTTTAAAGCCTCTCCCCCGAAACATGATGCTTACTTCCTTCTTGTTCTTTTTAACGCAGGACGGAGTTACTGGAGAATTGCAAATGCTCTGTCTCCACTCTCCCACAAGTATGCTCATGCCACACATTCTGCTACAGCAACAGCTTCAATTTACACTTCTAATCTTCAAACTTTATGCTACTGTGTAAAAACATAGCCAAGACTGTTATGGATTTTATACTGTAACTCAGAAGGCACAGACAAAATAAACTACAACCACTCAACTAACCAACTATTCCTTGTAGGAAAATGCAGTCTTTTCCTGTAAGGATTTTCAGAGAGTTTTCAGCCTGTGGAGTCTCAAGTTCAATTTTTAGCTCATTCACAAGCAAAATGCATTATAATGCTCACGTTTCGGAATGAAGCACATTCCATGCACACAAATATTACTGCTAAAAATACACCCTCTTCCAACTGCCAGTTTTTGATTTTATAACTTTACATACATACATCAGTCACGTACTGCAATACAAGGCAATACGAAAACTTTTTTCTTGTACAGTTACTTTATTTTTGTAAAGTGATAATTGGGCAATAAATACCTGAATAAGCAATTGGCAGGAAGATTAATAAATGAGACTGCCAGAGGGAAATATTTAACCTGGAATTCCTGTTGTACAAGTTGTGCACATAACCTCTATTCACAAAATGGAATACTATTAATAATGTGCTGTGTACAGACACAATTCCTTATGTGTGAGAATACAAGAGCTCAGATTGCTACGTCTTACTCTCTTAGCCATTCTAGTACAGCAGACTACGTCATGCATGTAACCCCCCCGGTCCTTGTCAGCATGTCTGCCAAAGGAGTCCCATTTCCATAAAGTACAGTTTTGTACCTACCATAAATGTAGATGTTAGAGTGCTAATACAGCTGCAGTAATCACAGATGGGTTTTCAGCCGGTCCTCGGTCGGCCGAATTCCAAAGTCTTGGTCGGTTGTCGCTACTCTTCTGACGTCAGGAAGGCCAGAGTATACAAGACACAGCCGACGCCATGTTCTTCAGTCTTTCTTGCCCCAGATGTCAGGTGCCCCCAAAAAGGAAGGCAATACATAAATAAAGCTTTTTGTACATGTGAAAGAATGCAATGTAATGCAAAATCAATGTAAGCAAGCAAATAAAACATAGCAGGATAACCCAGTCAAGTGGTATGTGGGGAAGGAGGGAGGGAAACCTGTACTGCAGCTGTATTAGCACTCTAACATCTACATTTATGGTAGGTACAAAACTGTACTATGTTCATCATGCATACATCTGCAGTAATCACAGATGGGTAGAGTCCCATAGCTATGCATAGGGTGGTAGGTACTATGAGGAACTGGGTTGAGCCAGAATGCCCTGCAAAACAGCAGTGGCAAAGCCTGCTCTTGTTTTGGAATACAAGGGCAGGTGGTAGTGTTTTGAGAAGGTATGCACAGAACTCCAAGTGGCTGCCTCCAAAATATCTTTAGTAGGAACACCTCTGAGGAAGGCTGTAGAGGTGGCTGTGGCCCTGGTGGAGTGAGATCTGATACCAGTAGGGACAGATTTCCCATGATAGGAATAACAAAACCGTATGCAGTGGCCAATCCACTTGGAAATGGTCTGTTTTGTAACTGGTTTCCCTTGAGCCCCTACAGCATAGGACACAAAAAGTTGTTCTGATTTCCTGAAGGGCTTTGTTCTGTCCAAATAATAATGTAGCTGCCTATGGATGTCTAAAGAGTGTAGAAGCCTTTCCCCTTTGTTTTGAGGGTTAGGATGAAAGGTAGGTAAGTGTATGGCTTGATTTAAGGCTACCTTGGATACCACTTTTGGCATAAAAGATGGGTTGGTAAGGAAACCCAGTCCTGATGGAAGATGAGGAAGGGTGGCACCGCCATGAGGGCCTGTAATTCAGAAACCCTACGAGCTGAAGTGATGGCCAGAAGGAAACTTGTTTTCCAGGACAAATATTGCAAATCTGTTGAGGCAGCAGGTTCAAAAGGAGGCAATGTTAATTTTTCTAGTATGTAATTAAGGTCCCAGGCTGGTATTGGTTGCTTCCTTGGAGGTCTTATATTCTTAGCCCCTCTGAGGAACTGTCGTAGGAGTGGGTGAGAGAATAAAGGAGGATCCGTGTTGAATTCTGCAGAAATGGCTGAGGCATGTATTTTTATGGAAGAAAATGAAAGTCCACTGTTCAGCAGTTCAGCCAGGTACTGTAAAACCTGAGGCAAATTCAATTTCCTAGGATCCTGGCCTCTTTTCTCATTCCAACAACAAAACCGCTTCCATTTGGCAGAGTAAGCTTTTCTAGTAGATGGTCTTCTGGCTTCCAAAATGACATCCTGCACCTCCTTGGAGAGTAGGGTCTGTTGTGGTATTAAGGAATTTTCTGTTTTCAGCTGACTGTGAAGAGTTTTGTATCTGTTCTGAGTCAGCAGAAGAGGAGAGGCAGGGACCATGGAGGAGTATGTGTTAGGCTCCTCAGGAGTGGGTACCAGTGTTGCCTTGGTGAATCTGGAGCAATCAGTATCATCCTTGGCTTGTCTGTTCTTGCTTTCAGAAGCACCTTGGGCAGAAGAGGCAGAGGTGGGAATGCATAAACTGTCCATGCTGTCCAACTGAATGAAAGGGCGTCCACTTTCCAGGCCTTTGGATGGAAGGTCCTTGAACAAAACTTTTTCAATTGATGGTTCCTGTGGGAGGCAAAAAGATCTGTCTGGCCTCCCCCACGCTTGGATTATCTCTGTAAACACCTGAGGATGTAACTTCCATTCGTGTGGATCTGTCATATTTTTGCTTAGAGTGTCTGCCAGTGTGTTTTCCAGTCCTGGCAAGTACTGTGCTTGAAGCTGGATTTGTCTTTCCAGAGCCAAGTTCCAAAGAGTCATGGCTAGTCTGCACAAGGGGTATGAATGTGTTCCTCCTTGTTTGTTTATGTACCACATTACTGTGGTGTTGTCTGTTCTTATTAGTAATTGCCCTGGATGCAAGAAGTCTTTGAAGGCTGTAACTGCATTTATTACTGCTAGCATTTCTTTTTGATTGATGTGAAGGTGCTTTTCCTTTTGGGACCATCTGCCCTGAATGCACCTGTCCTTCATGTGTGCCCCTGTAGTCTGAGGCGTCTGTGGTTATGACTTGTTTTGCTTGAGGCTTGCAGAATGGAAGACCTGCGTTTACTTGACATGCTTGGCCCCACCATAGGAATTCCTTTTGCAAACATGGAATTATCGGTATAATTGCTTCCAAGCTGCGACTGTGTTGAGACCATAGATTTTTTAGGTACCACTGAAGTTTCCTCATATGCAACTTTGCACATGGGATTAGAAGAATGCAAGATGCCATGAATCCCAGAGCCTGCAGGATTTTCCTTGCAGTAAGCCTGGTACTTTTTGCTAGTGTTTTGAAGTACTGAGATAGTTGCCCTTATTTTTCTGGCGTAAGATATGCCATCTGGGTGTTTGTGTCCAAGCTGGCACCCAGGAATATTTTCTGAGATGGTGTTAGCCTTGATTTCTCCTTGTTGATGGTATATCCCAGAGAAAGCAGTAATTGTGTCACATATGCCAGATGTTCCAGTAGTATGTGTTTGCTGTCCGCTTGGTTCAGGCAGTCGTCCAGATAAGGGTAAATTTGTATCCCTTGAAGTCTGCAGTATGCAATTATTGATGCCAGGCACTTTGTGAATACTCTGGGCGCAGTAGATAAGCCAAAGGGCAATGCAGAGAATTGATAGTGGATTGAACCTGCAAGAAATCTGAGGTATCTTCTGCAGCTTTGTCTGATTGGGACATGCAGGTATGCCTCCTTGAGGTCCAATGTTACCAGCCAAAACTCCTTGCCCAGCATGGGAAGAAGTTGCTGTAATGTGAGCATCTTGAATTTTGGAACGAGTAGAAATGTGTTTAGGATGGATAAGTCCAGAATGGGTCTCCAGTCGGTTCCTTTTCTTGGTACCAGAAAAAGTCTTGAATAAAAACCTTGACCTTGTTGATGCGTAGGTACCTTTTGTATAGCTCTCATGTTTAGGAGCTTTGAAATTTGTAGTTGTGCCTCTGCCCTTTGATTTTGTGGCAGGTTTGGCATGCCTCTCATTTTTGGAAGAGTGTGAAATTGAAATTTGTAGCCTCTGTTTATGATGTCCAGTATCCAATTTGTCTGTTGTGACAATATGCCAATTGTTTACAAATAATGCTAGTTTCCCTCCCAAAGGTGCTGCCAGCTGTGACTTGCTTGGCAAGGAAATGAGGGAGTCATTGGGTTTGCTTCCTGTATTGTTGTGCACTGTCTTCACCACCTCTTGGTGCTGGAGATTGCCATTGCCTGCCTCTATATGATCCTTGTGGTTGCCCTCTGCCCCTTGCAGCGCCTGTATCTACCTCTTTGGGGCTTGTCAGTGGCTGGAAAGGACCAGTTTTTTGAAGGCCAATTCCTGCTAAAACGTGGTGGCTGGACCTGTAAGAAAGCTTTGACAGTTTGCATAGATTTGGCTTTTTCTTCCATTTTAGTATATCCTCAGCATTAGTACCAAAAGTACATCCTTTTGTAAAGGAGCATCAAGAAGTTTAGCTTTCACATGATCAGGCAAATTTTGTTCCCTAAGCCAGGCATGTCTGCGAATGACAGATCCTGTAGCAGCTGCTCTACTTGAGGCCTCTAGGGCATCATAACCACATTGTAAGGTGTGTTTACCCCACTATGCATCATATCCTTAACTCTTTTAAATCTGGTTGTTCAGGTTGCGACATTTTGTTTTTTAATTGTGATAACAGGTACTGCTGATATTTAATCATATGAAACTGACAGTTTAAGGCCCTCATGGCTAGGGTGGCCGAGGTATATACCTTCTTACCCCACCTTTCTAGAGATCTAGATTCCCTTTCTGCAGGAAGTGGGTTCTTGGCAGTGGAGGCCTTTAATCCCTTAGGGCCTTGTGAAATGGTTTCAGGGTCAGCATTATGGCCTTTGTAGAGAAATTGGTGAGAACTGGGTACTCTGTAATACCTATCAGGCTTTACTGGTGCAGGAGGCAGAGAATCAGGGTTAAGACAAGCCTCCGAATAGACGTCATCCAGTACCTCCAAAACAGGGGGTATAGCCAGAAGTCTGTGCTGAGGTAACCAAAGAAATTCCCTAAGTCTTTTCTTGGAATATGAAAAGTCTTGGCCTTCCCAATGGAAGTGCTCCCTCAAGGTGTGCAAGGTTTCCCCAAAAGAAAAATCCTCAGGGGGGGATACAGAAGGAATGGACTGTTCTGCATCCGAATCCTCAAAAGGGGAGTAAGAGTGTTCCTCTGCATCAGAATGTTCTGATAAAATGGATCCCTGATCAGAAGAGGGAGATTCTTCCTCCACTCTGGGTCTCTTGTCAGGAGGGGGCTGAGAACCTCTGATAAGAGTTATTAGATCCTCAGCCATTTTAAGCATCTGTTTCTTAGGCATGGGTCCAGGAGATGGGCTTTGAGCAGCAGGCCTAGTGTGATGCCTGGCTGCTTTGGATTTAGTAAAGGCCTTAATCGAAAAGAAGATGAAGGCCTAAATACACCATGGGTGGAGGTGGACCTGTCCACATTAGTAGGCTGTAGTCTGGGAAAGGGCAAGACTCAGCGGTCTCGGTACAGAGGACTCCGCCAAAGAGTGTCGCCGGTAGTCAGGGACTGCAAAGGCGTCTCGCTGAGAACCAGACCACGTGTAGCCTGTTTCAAGTGGTGTCGGCGGAGACCGCTGGCCTCACGGTCGGTCCTTGATAAAACGGTAGTCGGAGTATCCACATTTTATAGTCAAAAGCTTTACCAAAATAGTGTTAACGCTGATAGTGCGTTTATTGAAGGTAGCGCAAAGTGACAGCCCGAGACGCCGTGGTCTGGGCCCAAACAAGGTATGCAAAGGGAATGGAAATCCTTATGCGGTATTTGCTTCCCACAAGAAATACAATTAACTTTTTCTGACATCGGTCTGAGGCAAGAAAAGTTTCCAACGGGTACTTAGCTTTAATGAAGACTTCGGTTCCAAATATTTCGTAATTCAGGGGCTGGCCGTCCGCACTTGCGAACTGCTTCTGCTTCGGGCACCACGCGGCAAAAAAGACTGAAGAACATGGCGTCGGCTGTGTCTTATATACTCTGGCCTTCCTGACGTCAGAAGAGGTTTAGGCGACAACCGACGCCGGACCAAGACTTTGGAATTCGGCCGACCGAGGGACCGCCAGACGGCTGAAAACCCATCTGTGATTACTGCAGCTGTATGCACGATGAACATCTAACATACACATTGCAACCTGCAAATGTGCATTTGTGGGAAGGGGGGGACAGACTGTATGACAATTCACACTACATAAATACATAATGTTGAGGCCAGTTGAGGTCAAACTTTGTGCCCACACAATCACAAAACTGGATATTAACACCTGCCACTATGCTTTAGTAAGGTGATTGTGTGTACAGCCATTAGAGAAAACTGGATACAGCAAGTTATCAAAGTACATCCACACGGTTATGATGTGTACTGCTACTGCTGTTGCAGCAGGGAATGACGTGCGACTGCTAGCACTCGACACTTGTGAAAACACAGGACAGAGCTGGTTGGCAGGGCTCGCAATACAAAGCACAGCTGGCACAGCTTTCACTACACAGTGTGGCACTGGTTGGTATGACTCACTACACTATGTGGAGCTGGTTGACAAGGATCTCAATCTGGAACACTACAGTTCTAGAGAACCCATCAGAATACTGACATAGTTCAGAGGGCAGCAACCAAACTAGTGCTTGGTCAGTATCAGAATATGTACAGTGAGACAAAGACTTTCATATGTACAGTCCCTGAAATGTTTCTATCATGTTTTCTTCCATCTATTTTCTGAGAGCACATCAAGGGAATCTAAGTAAGCACTGCATTAAGGAGGAAAGTATGTAGCAGTACAAGAGGGTCCTTATCTGAAAATAGGTGGTCAGCAGTTTATGGGTGACATTAGTAAAATGATACTTCACAGATACTGTGTCTAGCTAATGGTACAGCCTTAGTGAAAGACTACCCAATTAAGTGACTGATCATGACCACGGTAATGTATGGATGTGGTATAAAAACATCCTTATGCTAACTGGAAATTGGTAGGTGTGGAATATTTTGTTAGAAAAGCAAAATCTGCAGCTAAAAAAATAAAGCAAAAAGGAGGGGCAAAGAAATTTGCTTCTTGAGACCCTTATCTACTGTCAAAATCCATGCTCTGGAGAGTAAAAAGCAATGAACCTCAGCAATAAAAAGAAAACAATACTTCAGAACAGTGGTAAAAAAAAAAAAGTACATTAAAATATACTACAGCAGCTATGCAAATGGATTATTAAGATAAAAAAAAAGAAAGAAAAAGAATCCTGGGTGAGCAATGGTAGGCCAATATACATTTTGCCAGTTATGACAGACAGTGTGACAGTACACAACTATGATGCAAAAGATGCAGAAATCCACAACAGATATAGAATACCAGACAAATGCACTGAAAGAAAAGGGATAGTCTAATCTTATCGGGGACGCTGTGAAAGGCACTGTGTGGGAGAAAGGCGGAGTGTGTAAATATTAAGGAATGTCACCAGCTTATAGCCACGGATTAGTGTCAAAGTGCACATGCAGGAGAAAAAGGTGTGTGGCAGTATTAAGAAATTCAGCCCAGTGATAAAGAAAACAGATTACATTTAGCATACATTTCCACTCCTATAACCAAAAATGAGCTTGTATAAAGCTTAACAATTCATTTCCTATTCTAAGCTAGCAATGGCCATTTTACAGAGCATGACATAATCCACTAAAAATATCTTGTTCTTGCTCACACCAATACACAGTGTATTTCTCTGCTTTCAGTAGAAGCATAATCAATAAGAATGCTCCCAGTCTCCCATTTTTGTAGCAGTCTATCAATATATAAATGTGTGTGTGTATATTTATATATGTATATATGCACACACACACACACACACCACAGGGTTCAGTCCTGGGACCTCTCCTGTTTGGTATCTACTTCTCTGAAGCACAGGCTAACACAGAAGGCCTTTGGCTAATGAAGCCATAGTTAAGACCCCAAGTGATGTGGACATCCTACAGAAGGGCCTCACTGAGACAGATGCCTGGTGTCAGAGCCATGGCCTCAAGCTCAATGCCAAAAAGTGCACTGTCATCCCCTTTGGTAAAAACTCTGTACCCATAAACTACCACATAGGCAGCAGTCTGCTCAACGCTCAGTGTGATAACAGACCCGAGGACCCAGGTGGACAGTAGTCTCTACTTTGATACTCACATTGCCACAGTAGTCAGGAAATCCTTCTACGTGGCACATTGCATCACAAAAGGGATCTCATCTAGGAAAAAAAAAGGTCATTGTTCCCCTCTACTAGACACTCAGACCCATTAGAGTATAAAGCCCCTTTTGGAATGTACCTCACAAGACATCTGCAGCAGCTGCAAAGGCCACATAAGTACCTCACAAAAAGGATTGATGGCCTCAAACAGATGGCCTACACTGACAGTCTCAAAAAACTCCAGCTTTACTCCATAGCATATCGCCTACTCCGAGGTGATATCTGCTCAACATATAAAGCTATGTCAAACCCAGTGCTGTTGGGCATGCTACACCTAAAGAAATCCCAATCCCTCTGAGCTACACGCTCTAGGGACCTAAACCTTGTCACCACAATAAACAGGACATGCTGGAGGGATAGATTCCTGTCCCAGAGACTTCTCATAATCTTGATAAGTGGATAGGAAATAGGAAATACACCCTGGGGATCACTTCTGTGGCTCTGCTCAAGAGGGGCACAGGAAAACAACTTTCTTGGTTGGCATAAGCCAGGGAACCTTGTTGGCTAGGCTTACTTACAGCCCGTGGGCCGATAGAACTTATACACACACACAATGTGTGTGTGTGTGTATATATATATATATATATATATATATATATATATATATATATATATATATATATATATATATATATATATATATATATATATATCTACATTGTACATTTGGTCAAAAGTCAGTTTCCCCAGCACACTTCACTGAAAGCTCACTACATTGATAACTCATTCCACTAAAACTCATTTAGTCGAAAGTTATACATGGCCTTTTCCCCACTGCAGTGCAACCCTGGAGTTAAGTAAGGGAGGGTGTAAGGGGTGTAGCCCCTAACTATGTTAAACGTTTTAAACCATACACATGTATACTTCCAAGTTAAATAAATAACTCTTTCCAAAAGACAACTTACAACCAAACTATGTGGGGGGCTGTGCCCCCCACACACCCCCTTACTTAATTTTCCAACTCCAGGGTTGAATTACAGTGGGGAAAAGGCCATGTATAACCTTCGACTTATATACGAAGAAAACTTCTAGGCTACTTAAAAAAATAAAAAATAAATAAGGACACTGGAGACCAAACTTGTGTTGAGCGCCATCGACCCTTTATTAGTAACAGGACTTAATCAGAACTAAAGTGAAAACTCAAAGTAAGGCATTAACTACAGTAAAAACAAATAAAACTTAATAAGCATGACAACAGTGCTAATTCAGAAACCCAATCAAGTGAAGCATCTTCAGTTGGTGTCTTTGTGATATACATACATCTACTTCGTTTCACTGAAAAACACTCTTCACTGAAACTTATTTCGTTGAAAACTCATTACATGGAAAACCAGGTGCCTGAGCACAATTCAGTGAAAGCTCACTTCACTGAAAACTCATTTGACTGAAACTCATTTTGTTGAAAGGTATATGCCCTGTTCCCCATTGTACTCCAAACCTGGAGTTACTATATATAGTAAGGGGTGGGGGTGGGGTGGGGGGCACAGCCCCTTACTTTGGGGGTGTGGGTGGCGTTGCCCCCCACCTATTTTAAACGTTGGAAACCACAGACATGGATGCTTACAAGTTGAATGAATAACTCTTTCCAGAAGATTTGTTGACCAGGCTAGTCTAACTGGATATATGTCCATTTTCAGTAGAGGCCCGGGGAGATGAGCTCCAAGACATAAGCAAACACATACAACTACAATAACAAATAGGAAAAAAATATATATATACACAACAGTAACATATGTAGTACAGCATACAGGTTATCATAGAATATTCAATGAGGGCAAGAATCATAACAATGCATTATACAGGTAAAGCCAATAGTAAAAAAGAAGTTAATTTTGTAGTGATATTGATAAAGTATTTACTTAAAAACCAGTATCCACAGAGCATAGAAACAATGTAATATAGAGAGAGATGATAAAAAAATAGTAATAGGAAGGTATAACAGTAGGTGAGAAGTAATGGATAGGGAAAGCCAAGTCTGAAAAGATAGATGACTAGTCAGGTTTGGTACAAGGGCACAGCCACTGTGTTTTAAGGTAAAGTTTAAGTCCGTTTTCTGAAGAGTGGTAAAGAGGTGAGTGAGGAGCGGTCACTGGGAAGATTTGAGGATTTTCCAACAGCATTAGAGAAGAGAGAATCCCCAGCCCTGTTAGGTTTAGAGGTGTGTACAAGCAGTTTTGTCTGCTGATCTTAAGGACCTCAGATTTTTAAAGGGGGTGATGACGGTAGATAAAATTGGAGTATTGGAAGGGTTATAAAGAATGTTATAGGCAATGGTTAGTTGGTGGAATTTAAATCAGGTTTTGTAGTTTCAGCCATCCTATATGCTTTTAAGTTTATGCAATGGTGGGTTCTATATGGGTTACCTGTGGCAAATCTGGCAATGTTATTGTATGACACTTCCAATTCACTGAAGTTATTCTTGGATAGATTAGTGAAAATGGGCGAGGCATAGAGGAGGGTAGAGACTAGACGAGTGTGAGCTATTGTAGTTTTGGCTGTAGGGGAAAGGAAGGGTTTAATCCTATAGAGAGTGCCAAGTTTTTTGTTGACAGCCTTTATAGCATTGTTGATATGGATGTCAAAGTTCAGATTATTGTCGATGGTGATACCAAGTAATTTGGTGGTAGGATCAGGGGATATTATAGTACCACTGGTGGATGTCACAGAGAAATTAAGAGGAGACTACTTTTGAGTAGGATTGAAGAGGAGGAGTTTGTTTTTTGGGGGGGTTTAAAAGAAGACAGCGCTGTGTGAACCACTGCTCAACTATGTTAAATACCTTCTGAGTAAAAGAGTGAAGGTCTTGGATGGAAGTAGCTGAGCATATCAGTGTGGAGTCGTCAGCATACTGTATGCATGTGGCTTGGGGGATGGCAAAACTATATGGGGGGGCTGTGCCCCCCTTACTATATATACTAACTCCAGGTTCACACTACAGTGGAGAAAGTACAGTTTTGTACCTACCATAAATGTAGATGTTCGAGGGCTATTACAGCTGCAGTAATTACATATGGGTTTTCAGCCGGCAGGGGCTGGCTCCCTCGCCCGAATTCCAAAGTCTTGGTCCGGCCGGTTGTTGTCGCTCTTCTGACGTCAGGAAGGCTAGAGTATAAAAGACACAGCCGACGCCATCTTCTTCAGTCTTTCTTGCCCCAGATGTCAGGTGCCCCCAAAAGGAAGGCAATACATAAATTAGTGTAATACACAAAAGTAAGCAAATAAAACATAGTAGGATAACCCAGTCAGCAGGTATGAATAGGTATTCAAACCCCAAGGTCTTACCAAGAGGGAAGGAGGGTGGAAACCTGTACTGCAGCTGTAATAGCCCTCGAACATCTACATTTATGGTAGGTACAAAACTGTACTATGTTCATCGTGCATTACAGCTGCAGTAATTACATATGGGTAGAATCCCAAAGCTATGTATAGGGTGGTAGGTACTATACGGAACTGGGTTGAGCTAGAATGCCCTGCAAAACTGCAGTGGCAAAGCCTGCTCTTGTTCTGGAGTATAAAGGCAGATGGTAATGCTTTGTGAAGGTATGTAGAGAACTCAAGTGGCTGCCTCCAAGATATCTTTAGTAGGCACTCCTCTGAGGAAGGCTGTAGAGGTGGCTGTGGCCCTAGTGGAGTGTGGTCTGATACCAGTAGGTACAGCTTTCCATGATAGGAATAACAGAAGTATGCAGTGACCAATCCACTTGGAAATGGTCTGTTTAGTTACAGGTTTCCTTGACCCCCACAGCATAGGAAACTAGGAGTTGCTCTGATTTTCTGAATGGCTTGGTTCTGTCCAAGTAGTAACGAGCCTATGGATATCTAAAGAATGAAGCAGCCTCTCCCCTTTGTTTTGAGGATTAGAGTAGAAGGTAGGAAGGTGTATGGCCTGGTTTAGGGCTACCCTAGATACTACTTTAGGCATAAAGGAAGGGTTAGTACGCAGGGAAACCCTGTCCTGATGGAATATGAGGAATGGCTGCACCGCCATGAGGGCCTGTAACTCGGATACCCTACGAGCTGAAGTGATGGCCAGGAGAAAAGCTGTTTTCCAGGACAAATATTGTAATTCTGCTGAAGCAGCTGATTCAAAGGGAGGCAATGTCAATTTTTCCAGTACATAGTTAAGGTCCCAAGCTGGCACTGGTTGTTTCCTTGGAGGCCTTATGTTCTTAGCCCCTCTGAGGAACTGTCGTAGTAGTGGGTGTGAGAATAAAGGAGGATCCATATTGAATTCTGCAGAGATTGCTGAGGCATGTATCTTGATTGAGGAAAAAGAAAGTCCCTTGCTCAAAAGTTCAGTTAGGTAGGTTTAATTTTCTAGGATCCTGTCCTCGTTCTTCATTCCAACAGCAAAACCGCTTCCATTTTGCGGAGTAAGCTTTTCTTGTAGATGGTCTTCTAGCCTCCAAAATGACATCCTGCACTTCTTTGGAAAGTAGTGTCTGATGTGAAGTTAAGGAATTTTCCATGCAGATAGACAGAGTTTTCAGCTGACTGTGTAGGGTTTTGAAATTGTTCTGCGTCAGCAGTAGAGGTGTTAGAGGCAGGGGCCACGGAGGAGTGTGTGTTAGGCTCCTCAATAGTGGGTACCAATGTTGTCTCGGCCAATCTGGAGCAATCAGTATCATTCTCGGCTTGTCTGTTCTTGCTTTCAAAAGCACCTTGGGCAGCAGAGGTAGTGGTGGGAATGCATAAACTGACCAAGTTGTCCATGTGAATGAGAGGGCGTCCACTTTCCAAGCCTTTGGGTGGGAGATCCTTGAGCAAAACTTTTTTAATTGATGATTTTTGTGGGAGGCAAATAGGTCTATGTCTGGCCTTCCCCACGCTTGAACAATCTGCATGAATACGTGTGGATGTAGCTTCCATTCGTGAGGATCTGTCATATGCCTGCTCAGAGTGTCTGCCAGTGTGTTTTCCATTCCTGGCAGGTACTGAGCCTGGAGTTCTATTTGTCTTTCCAGAGCTAGATTCCAAAGAGTCATGGTTAGTCTGCACAAGGGGTATGAATGAGTCCCTCCTTGTTTGTTTATGTACATTACTGTGGTGTTGTCTGTTCTTATGAGCAGTTGTCCTGGATGCAGGAATTCTCTGAACGCTGAAATTGCATTTATTACTGCCAGCATTTCTTTTTGATTGATGTGAAGGTGCTTTTCTGTTTTGGGCCATCTGCCCTGAATGCACCTGTCCTTCATGTGCGCCCCCCAGGCGTAATCTGAGGCGTCTGTGGTTATGACTTGTGTAGCTTGAGGCTTGCAGAATGGGAGGCCTTTGTTTACTTGGCATGCTTGGGCCCACCATATGAATTCCTTTTGTAGACAAGGAATTATTGGAATCTCCACTTCTAAGCTGTGACTGTGTTGAGACCATAGATTTTTTAGGTACCATTGAAGTTTCCTCATGTGCAGCTTTGCACATGGGATTAGAAGAATGCAAGATGCCATGAATCCCAGAGCCTGCAGGATTTTCCTTGCAGTAAGCCTGGTACTTTTGCAAGCATTTTGAAGTAATGAGATAGTTGCCCTTGTTTTTCTGTTGTTAGGTAAGCCATCTGGGTGTTTGTGTCCAAGTTGGCACCCAGGAAGGTAATTTTCTGAGAGGGTGTTAGCTTTGATTTCTCCTTGTTGATGGTGTATCCCAGAGAAAGCAGTAAGCGTGTCACATATGCCAGATGTTTGAGAAGTATGTTTGCTGTCCGCTTGGATCAGGCAGTCGTCCAGATAAGGGTAAATTTGTATCCCTTGAAGTCTGCAGTATGCAATCACTGATGCCAGGCACTTGGTGAATACTCTGGGCGCAGTAGATAAGCCAAAGGGCAATGCAGAGAATTGGTAGTGGTTTGAACCTGCAAGAAATCGGAGGTATCTTCTGCAACTTTGTCTGATTGGGACATGCAGGTATGCCTCCTTGAGGTCCAATGTTACCAGCCAAAACCCCTTGCCCAGCATGGGAAGGAGTTGCTGTAATGTGAGCATCTTGAATTTTGGTACTAGAAGAAATGTGTTGAGAATGGATAAGTCCAGAATGGGTCTCCAGTCGCTTCCTTTTCTTGGCACCAGAAAAAGCCTTGAATAAAACCTTGTGCTTGTTGGTGCGTAGGTACCTTTTGTATAGCCCTCATGTTTAGGAGCTTTGATTTGTAGTTGTGCCTCTACCCTTTGATTTTGTGGTAGGTTTGGCATGCCTCTCATTTTTGGAAGAGTGTAAAAATGAAATTTGTAGCCTCTGTTTATTATGTCCAGAATCCATTTGTCTGTTGTGACAATATGCCAATTGTTTGCAAATAGTGCCAGTTTTCCTCCCAAAGGTGCTGCCAGTTGAATTCTGCTTGGCATGGAAATGAGGGAGTCTTTGAGTCTGCTTTCTGTACTGCTGTGCACTGTCGTCACCACTTCTTGGTGTTGGTGATTGCCATTGTCTGCCTCTGTAGGACCCTTGGGGTTGTCCTCTGCCCCTTCCGCGTCTGTATCTGCCTCTTTGGGCTTTGTCAGTGTTCGGAAAGGACCAGTTTTTTGACGGCCAATTCCTGCTGAACCTTGGTGGCTGAACCTGTAAGAAAGCTTTGACAGTTTGCATAGATTTTGCCTTTTCTTCCATTTTACGTAAAATATCCTCAGCATTACCACCAAAAGAACATCCTTATGTAACGGCATCCAGAATTTTGCTTTCACCTGGTCTGGAAGATTTTGTTCCCTTAGCCGTGCATGTCTGCGAATGACTGCTCCAGCGGCGGCGCATCTGCTGGAGGCCTCTAGTGCATCATAACCACATTGTAAGGTGTGCTTGCCCACTTGTTCAGCACTATGCATCATATCCTGCAACTCTTTTAAATGTGGTTGTTCAGGCTGTGACATTTTTGTTTTTAATTGTGATAACAGAAATTGCTGATATTTAATCATATGAAACTGGCAGTTTAAGGCCCTCATGGCAAGGGTGGCCGAGGTGTAAACCTTCTTACCCCACCTTTCTAGTGATCTAGATTCCCTTTCGCAGGTAGTGGATTCTTGGCCGTGGAAGCCTTAATTCCTTTAGGACCTTGAGAAATAGTTTCAGGGTCTGCATTATGGCCTTTATAGAGGAACTGATGAGAATTAGGGACTCTGTAATACCTATCCGGCTTAACTGGTGCAGGAGGCAGAGAATCAGGATTTAGACAGGCCTCCGAGTATACATCATCCAAAACCTCCAAAACAGGAGGAATAGCCAGAGGTCTATGCTGAGGTAACCAGAGGAATTCCCTAAGCCTTTTCTTGGAGTCTGAAAAGTCTTGGCCTTCCCAATGGAAGTGCTCTCTCAAGGAGTGTAAGTTTCCCCAAAGGAAAAATCCTCAGGGGGGGATACAGAAGGAATAGACTGCTCTGCATCCGAATCCTCAAAGGGTGAATAAGATTGTTCTTCAGCATCAGAATGTTCTGATAAAATGGATTCTTGGTCAGAAGGAGGAGAATCCTCCTCTACTCTGGGCCTCTTGTCCGGAGGGGCCTGTGAGCCTCTGATAAGAGTGATCAGGTCTTCAGCCATTTTAAGCATGTGCTTCTTAGGTGTGGGCCCAGGTCTTGGGCCTTGTGAGGCAGGCCTAGAAAGTTGCTTGGCTGATTTGGCTTTTGTAAAGGCCTTGATGGAGAATGAAGATGAAGGCCTAAATACACCATGGATGGATGTAGATCTATCCACATTGGTGGGTTCGACATGAGCAGGGGCTTCGGTTGTAGTTTGGGAAAGGACCTAAGAACCAGCGGTCTCAGGTACAGAAGACCCCGCCGAGGGAGTGTCGTCGGTAGTCAGGGACTGCAAAGGCGTCTCACTGAGAACCGGCCCACGTGGAGCTTGATTCGGCGTGGTGTCGGTGGAGACCGCAGTTCTCGACTGACGGTCCTTTTCTTTGCGTTTTCTGGACATAGCGGTAGTCGGAGTATCCGACGACATTTTATAATTAAACGCTTTGCCAAAATAGTGTTGGGCGAACTCCGCCCGACGCTTGATAGTGCATTTATTGAAAGTAGCACAAAAGCGGCAGCCCGAGAAGTCGTGGTCTGGGCCCAAACAAGGTATGCAAAGGGAATGGAAATCCTTATGCGGTATTTGCTTCCCACAAGAAATACAATTATTAACTTTTTCTGACATCGGTCTGAGGCAAGAAAAGATTCCCCAACGGGGTACTTAGCTTTAATGAAGACTTCGGTTCCAAATTTTTTCGTAATTCAGGAGCTGGCCGACCGGCACTTGCGAACTGCTTCTGCTTCGGGCACCGCGCGGCAAAAAAGACTGAAGAAGATGGCGTCGGCTGTGTCTTTTATACTCTAGCCTTCCTGACGTCAGAAGAGTACGCGACAACAACCGACGCCGGACCAAGACTTTGGAATTCGGCCGACCAAGGGACCGCCTGCCGGCTGAAAACCCATATGTAATTACTGCAGTCAAATGAGTTTTCAGTGAAGTGAGCTTTCCGTGAATTGTGCTCAGGCAACTGATTTTCAGTGAAATGAGTTTTTAAAAATGAGTTTCAGTGAAGTGCGTTTATTTATATATACATATACATGCATATACAAATATATATATATATATATATATATATATATATATATATATATATACACACATATATATATATATATACACACACATATATATATATATATATATATATATATATATATACACACACACACACACACACACACACACACACACACAGGTTCATAGGTGTGTACTAGGCTAATGGCCATGGAGCCTTTACAAGCTTAGCCCATAGGATTACCCTGGCATCGTGCCACCTGACCTTAGATTTTCTATTTGCATCCACTCATCAAGATTTCTCTTGAAGAGGGACAGTGAGGTGCTCTGCTTGACATGTATGGGAAGTCTATTCCATAACATGGGCAGTCTCTGGGTTATGAACCTGTCCCTCCAGCATGTTCTGCTGATTGTGGTAATGAGGCTGAGGCCTCTGAAGCGTGTGGTTCGGAGGGATTGGGATTTCTTTAGATGTATCATTTATAACAGAGCTGGGTCAGACATGGCTTTGTAAGTCAAGCAGAGATCGCCTCTAAGTACGCGATAGGAGACAGAGAATAACTGGGAGTTTTTTTTTAGTCTGTCCATATAAGACAAGTGTTTAAGGCCTAGGATCCTCTGTGAGGTACTTTTGCGGCCTCTCCAGTTGTTCCAGGTGTCTAATGAGGTACATGCCAAATGGTTCATTGTACTCGATGATTGGCCTAATGAGGGAAGAGTAGAGGGAGACAATGACCTCTTTCTTCTTGGATGCAAAACCCTTAGTAAAGAGATGTGCCACATAGGATATTTTGACCACCACATTGCCACTGTGGTCAGAAGGGAGGTTGTTGTCAACCTATATTGCCAGATCTCTTAACACCTTCTGTGTTCAACAGACTACCATCGATGTGGTAATTCATGGGAACAGGGTTTTTCCCAAGGCGGACGACTACACATTTTTTGGCACTGAGCTTAAGCCATGGTTCTGACATCAGTTGTTGGTCTCAGCGAGGCCTTTCTGTAGAATGTTAACATCACTTGGGGAGTTAATAGCTCCCAACTTGCAAGAGTCTGCGACCTTTGTCAGCCAGAATCCCTTCATTTTGTCCTGGACTTCAGAGAAGTAGATACCAAACAGGAGAGGACCCAGGACAGAACCCTGTGGTACTCCACTTGTGACTGGTCAGCAGTCTGACTTGGAGACAGCTACTTTCACACTGTGGGTTCTATCCATCTGTGAGCCAGTTTGCAACCCACCTAGTGATATAGGGGTTGATGCCTAGCTTAGTGAGTTTTTCTAGGATTCCTGAGTGGGGAATGGTATCAAAGGCTTTGGCCAGATCAAGGTAGGCTGTATGAACCACTTTGCCTTCATCCACAGCTCTGGACACTTGACTCAAAGAAGTCAACCAAGTTGAGCAGGCATGATCTACCCTTCACAAAACCAAACTGTGTAGGATATTCCCTATATCCTTGTTTATTAGGTCCATGATGACACGTTATATAGCTTTGTATATCAGACTCATCAGGCTAATGGGGCGATAGTTCCCAATGTCTGTAGTCGCTCCTCCTTTGTGGAGAGGGATGACTGTAGCAGTGCGCCATTCGGTAGGGACAAAGCCCAAGGTAAGGCTGTGACTGAACAGGGCACACAGGTATGGTTGCCAGTCGACTCTGTAGCTCATGTAGAACTCAGCCAGGGATATTGTCAGGTCCCATAGAAGCTGTATTCTTGGCCTTGGACAGTGCTGTTTTTAACCTGTGCAGCAGTAATACTGGGTGCCTGGCAATATAATAATCCTTTGGGGGGGGATAAATTTGGCAGTGAATCTGTCGGCCAGTATACTGGCAATATCTGCTGGCTCGGTATAGGAGGTACTATTGTCCAGTAGCTCAGAGCAAATCTGGGTATTGCCATGGAGATTCTTTACATAACTATAGAAGGCCTTGTGGTTGTCTTTACTATCTGCTGCAATTCTGTTTTCACAGCTAGCTTTATTGAATTTGACGATGGATCTCAACATTTTGTTGAGGCTGATAAGGGAGTTTTTCCAGTCTTGGAACTTCATCTTATTCTGCATCAGTTTCCTGCTTCTGTTGTAGAGTTTGTTTATGGCAGGGGACCACCAGATTGGCTTCCTTTTTTTGGAGGCGTGCATCTTGGTTCTATTGGGTATGGTGAGATTCATGCATTTGTGTATGCGTTAGTACAGTGCATTGGTGCATGATTCGGCAGTCATGCAACTATTCCCATTTGCATGAATGCCATGAAGTTTGCCACCTCTGTTTTTAGAAGCCCAAAGTTAGCTTTGGAGTAGTTTTTCATGGTGGTTACCTTTGTGTGTGTGTGTGTGCGTGTGTGTGTGTGGGGGGGTTCCAAGGTGATTAGTTTGTAGTCTGATCTAACCAGGGAGGAGTGGACTACTGGTGTAGCGCAACGGTCGCCCATGTTAGTAATGACCATGTCAAGAATGTTGCTACCTTTAGTGGGGATAAGAATGAGCTGGTCCAGGGCATTGGAATTAATGAATTCCAGGAAACGTTGGGCAAGTGTATTGGTACAAGAGTAGTTTTCCCAGTTAATGGTGGGGCAGATGAAGTCACTGAATATGAGAGTGTTAAGTTGGACCCCAATATTCGCCAGGGTGCTAAGGAATGTGAAGTGCGAGTCTTGGGACATGGTTGGTTGGGGACCTACAGCAGTCTACGACCTGAACTGCTGTCTTACCCAATGTTAACTGCACCGGAAATATCTCAGATGAGTTATGTTGGGCTACTAGTCTGGAGATGTACGCATCCTTTATGAATATGGAAACGCCACAGCCTTTGGAGCTTCGGTCCATGTTTTGGGGCCAAAAGGTCTGGAATGAGTTATAGCCTGGTAGTGCAGGGGTGCTTTCTGTTGCCTTGAACCAGGTCTCTGTACAGCACAAATGTCAATGTTCTCTATTTTAAGGAGTGCTTCGAGGGAGTGTATTTTGAGATTTAGACTTCTAGCACTGAGCAGCATGACCCACAGACTGCATTTGTTTGCAGCTGTTACGGTGGTAATTTGGTCTTTGGAACACCTCCTAAAAAAGACACTACATGCGTGGCAAGAGTCTTGGCCAGTATATGGAAGCCCAGGGGTGACAGATGCAGGCCATCTCTGGCAAAGCATCGAGGTCTGTCAATCATGTCATCCCAGGCAGACGGATACTGGATCCCCCTTAGAATGACACCAGAAATTTAGCCAATTGTTGAAATCAATCACGGTCTGCTTGTACTGTGGTATCATTCTGGGTGATAGTAGGATGCTGCTCAGGGCTAGGGCCATACCTGCCTGGGCTGCATAATGTCTCAGGTCATTCACATCCACATGTATAATGACAGAGTCTTATTTGTACCTGTTGTTGAATGCGTGCGTTATGTGGTGGATCCTGGTGCCTGACAGGCAGCTGACTTGTTACTTTCACCTTATTCAACCTAGTGAGTGAGTCATCAGTGTGCCTCACTATAAAGTCACCTATGACTAGTGTGTTGGGCATGCTGTTTTGCCTTAGGGGCTTTGGTTGAGTGGCACACTGTTTAGGAGAGTTGTGTCTCGTGATTAGTGTTGTGTTGTGGTGGTTGAGTGCGCTTCTGCCTTGGAGGTTTCTGCGGTTTGGGTAGATTTTTACTGAGAGCCCCGCAAATGTGTGTGTGTGGTTTGTGTTTTTATGTGAAGGCAGTGCTGGTGTGTGTTCTGTAGGGCTATGTTTTCCATGTGGTTTGCTGCAAGTGTTGACCTTCTCTTCTTGACCAACTATTCTGGTCTTGGCTGTAGAGTGCGTGGCTTCCAGTTTGGATATATAAGTGCATCTCTCACAAATCTGAGTGTTGGGAGGTAAGAGGAGAGGATTGTCAGTGTACATGAGGCAGTTGCTACATTGCCTCAGGATGCCCAAGTTCACTAGGTTGATAGGAGAAAGCAGAGGAAACTGACCTTTAGACATGCCTGGAGGGGTGAGCATTAATAATAAGTAGTGGAGCTGTTTCCTTGTAGAGCGTTTAGTGCTGGTAGCACTTTTGTGTGCTAAAATAATTGCTACAAGAAGTCTGGTAAAGTGCTAGACTAATAAGCTAGGTAAAAGTGCAGGAGAGGAGAGAACTAGCAGATCTAAGGGAAAAAGCAGACTTTGGCACCGCTCAGAAGCTTACAAACAGTCCTGGACACAGCAAATCTGCATCTGGACTAGACTAGTTACAGGAAATGCAGGAAACAAGTGCAAATGCAGACTTTTAAACCAGAAAGTTGAAAGTGATGGAAAAACTGCCCAAACGGCCAATAAACTACAATTTCTGGGCCAGAAATAATTCCCCTTGTGGTAGATAGGCTACCTAGTGCTTACCACTCCCACTGATAAACTAGAAGGCTTCCCTCCAACACAGAAAGGCTTGGGGGGCTCAGAAGCTTACAAACAGTCCTGGATACAGCAAATCTGTATCGGGACTATTTAGTTACAGGAATGGCAGGAAACAAGCTTAGAATTTTTTTTTAATAGAAAACCAGCTAAAACAGCACTAAAAACAATTCAAGCGCAGTGCAAGCTAACACACTTGAGTGTGTAGCAGTATTAAAGCAAATACAAGTTAAATAAATGCAATTTATTCAAAATGTATTCTGAACTGCATTCAATTGTTATTTTGTTCAACTCTGAACAGTAAGAGTGCCAAAATATATACTTATCAGCTGAGAAGCACACTCAGTCAGAACACAAGGAGATTCTAGCAAAGTTTTTATTTTAATTAAGTGGAAAGGGAGAAAAAGAGGAGCAGAAGATAATTTGAGGTTTCGAACCTAACTGGGTTGGCCTTCTCAAATGTTCTCTCTGCATTAGGTAGAATGAGCTAATGACACTAGATTAGGAGTGTCCCAGATAAAACTTGCACTACGAGTGGGCAACTGCAAAGCCACCAACTACAACAACTCTACGGGAATAGGCTGGGGGAAGAGGGAGAAAAACCAGGTTCAGACCAGATCAAAAAACAATGCCAGCAAATGTATAAATAATTCAGTCAAGCAAAAATTAAGAGAGTGCGAAACTCTGAAAAGTTAAAAAGTGCCAAAAAATATACTTATCAGCACTATTTTTCCATATTGTTTGAGAAGCAGTCTTCAGTCAGAACACAAGGAGATTCTAGCAATGGTATGCCACACACACACACACACACACACACACACACACACACACACACACACACACACACACACACACACACACACACACTTTAAATATACATAATCTTATTCACATCCCCTACTAAATTCCATAACAATGGGGTAGAACATTAAATGGCTATGGGATACATTATTCAAATGTCTACTGTGCGAGTGGTCAACAGGTGCCAAAGTACGAAGGATGTGCAGCAGATGCAGTGCAGTTAGAAATTTGGTTGAAGAATTCAACACACAGGATGGCAATGGGACAGAAATGTAAAACATGAAGTGTATGACAGAAAGAGAGGGGTAAAGCCTTAAGAAACTTTCAGCAGGCAACAGCTTGCTTATCTTCAGGAGAATACTATGGGAGAACCAGAAAGGATGGTAGGCGTAAAACACATTGTACATCATTGGATAGTCCACAGCCAAGTTATTTTACCAGTACTACAACCTCATATATTTTGTTTACTTGAAGGATATGCTGTTTCTGGCTTAGGAAGGGATCAGAAAACACAAAGCTTGTTTTAACTGGTTAAACCCTAAAAAGGTGCCTCCCACCTCTTCCCCAACATAGCTCCTAAGTTTCTATTGTCCCCGCTAAGTAGATCTAACAAATTACTTGGCAATTTTGTCAAATGGTCTACCATTCGCTTTCTATGCAAGACACATGGCTTTGACCATCCAGTCATAACTTCTCCACTCTATCTGGAGTTTGCATTTGTTTTTTGCCCCAAAAGCCTTTGTTTTAAGGTTCATTCACTGTGCTTCACCACACAATACACAAGAACCTTATCCTCTCAAAATATGGCTTTTGTTCCCACTACTCTCAGATAAGCTTAATTTTGGGACACTGATTTTACAATGTTTTAGGAAATAATCTTACTGCCATCATGCGGAAATTCATTTCCTTTTATAATTTTCATACTATAACATCAGGATTATTTTTTACTTTTCTTCTGCCATGCACCAGTCTTACAAAATATTTCATCTGTTGCAACACTGGGTCATTTTGAGCCTATTTGGGTTACTGTCAACTATCGTGCATGGTTGTACACATGCTTTCTGTGAACCATTAAGTACACTACCTGTTAATTATGTGCTCCAAAGGAAGGCAAGAACATGCCTACTCATAAGTGTACATGTCAAGGAATCGTATGGTCCCCTAGTATTGTTCCCAAGTTCCTATGTACCTATTCCCATGATTCTTAGACCTGGATCACAATAATGACAAGGCAGTGTACTGAAGAAAGTACAGTTTTGTACCTACCATAAATGTAGATGTTCGAGTGCTAATACAGATGCAGTCATAACAGATAGGTTCTCCTGCCGTCACGCGGGTCCTCGGTCGGTCGAATTCCAAAGTCTAGGTCCGGCGTCAGTTGTCGTCGCTTCTTCCCTGACGTCAGTGCGACAGGGGTATAAAAGAACCAGCTGACGCTATTTTCTTCAGTTTTTCTTGCCCCAGATGTCAGGTGCCCCCAGAAGGAAGGCAATACATAAATTTGTGTAATAAAGCAATGCCATATAATCAAAATACAGTAGTGCAAGCAAATACATCAAGAATGAATACCCCAATCAGGTTGCATGAGGAGATGTTAGCCAATAGGCCTGTCCCAAGAGGGGAAGGAGGGAGGGAAACCTGGACTGCAGCTGTATTAGCACTCGAACATCTACATTTATGGTAGGTACAAAACTGTACTATGTTCATCGTGCATACAGCTGCAGTCATAACAGATGGGAAGAATCCCAAAGCTAAGAAAGGGGTGGTAGGCACTAGGTGGAACTAAGAGGAGTCAGAATGCCCTGCAAGACTGCAGTGGCAAAGCCCGCTCTAGATTTGGAGTATAGTGGAAGGTGGTAGTGCTTGGAGAAGGTATGCACAGAACTCCAAGTGGCTGCTTCCAAAATATCTTTGGTAGGAACTCCTCTGAGAAAAGCTGCAGAAGTAGCCGTGGCCCTTGTGGAGTGAGATCTGATGCCTGTAGGTACAGTTTTGCCATGAAAAGAATAGCAAAAGCGTATGCAGTGGGCTATCCATTTTGAGATTGTCTGTTTGGAAACTGGCTTTCCTTGAGCTCCTATAGCATAGGACACAAATAGCTGTTCTGATTTTCTGAAAGGCTTTGTTCTGTCCAAATAATAACGCAGTTGTCTGTGGATGTCCAAGGAATGTAGTAATCTCTCCCCTTTGTTTCGAGGATTAGGATAAAAGGTAGGTAAGTGTATAGCCTGATTCAAAGCTACCCTGGATACCACTTTTGGCATAAAGGACGGGTTGGTTCGTAAGGAAACTCTGTCCTGATGGAAGATGATAAAAGGCTGCACAGCCATGAGAGCTTGTAGTTCCGATACCCTACGAGCTGAGGTAATAGCCAGAAGGAAAGCTGGTTTCCAGGACAAATATTGCAAATCTGATGAGGCAGCTGGCTTAAAAGGAGGCAAGGTCAGTTTTTCTAGAATGAAATTGAGATCCCAAGCAGGTATTGGTTGTTTCCTTGGGGGGTTTAGATTCTTAGCCCCTCTGAGGAACTGTCTTAAGAGGGGGTGAGAGAATAAGGGTGTATCAGTGTTGTATTCTGCAGAAATGGCCGAGGCATGGATTTTGATGGAGGAGAATGAAAGTCCACTGCTTAGCAGCTCAGCTAGATACTGTAATATTTGAGGTAAATTCAGTTTTCCAGGATCCTGGCCCTTTTTCTCATTCCAGACACAAAACCGTTTCCATTTTGCGGAGTAAGCTTTTCTAGTAGACGGCCTTCTGGCCTCCAAAATGACATCCTGCACCTCCTTGGAGAGTAGGGTCTGTTGTGATGCTAAGGAATCTTCCATGCGGCTAGATTGAGTGTTTTTAGCTGACTGTGAAGAGTTTTGAAGCTGTGCTGAGTCAGAAGAAGAGGAATTAGAGGCAGGGTCCATGGTGGGGAATGAGTCAGGCTCCTCAGGAGTGGGTACCAGTGTTGTCTTGGCCAGTCTGGAGCAATGAGAATCATCTTTGGTCTGTCTGCTCTGGTTTTTAATAGAACTTTGGGCAGTAGAGGAAGAGGTGGGAAGGCATAAACTGTCATTGATGTCCAACTGAAAGAGAGAGCGTCCACACTCCAGGCCTTTGGATGAAAAATCCTTGAGCAGAATTTTGTCAATTGGTGATTTTTGTGGGAGGCAAAGAGATCTATGTCTGGCCTTCCCCATGCTTGAATTATCTCTGTAAAAACTTGAGGATGCATCTTCCATTCATGTGGACCTGTCATATTTCTGCTTAGGCTGTCTGCCAGTGTGTTTTCCTTGCCTGGCAAGTACTGTGCTTGTAGTTCGATTTGTAAGTCCAGGGCCATGTTCCAAAGTGACATGGCCAGTCTGCATAGGGGGTATGAATGGGTTCCTCCCGGTTTGTTTATGTACCACATTACTGTGGTGTTGTCCGTTCTTATCAATAGTTGACCTGGTTGCAGAAGGTCTTTGAAAGCTATAATAGCATTTATTACTGCTAGCATTTCCTTTTGATTGATGTGAAGGTGCTTTTCTTTTGGGACCATTTGCCCTGAATGCACCAATCTGTCATGTCGCCCCAGGCGTAGTCCGAGCGTCTGTTGTGATGACGATTTGCTTGAGGCTTGCTGAATGGGAGACCTGTGTTTGTTTGGCATGCTTGAGCCCACCACAGAAATTCCTTTTGAAGACATGGAATTAGTGGTATTATTGTTTCCAAACTGTGGCTGTGTTGAGACCATAGGTTTTTCAGGTACCATTGAAGTTTCCTCATATGCAGCTTTGCACATGGGATTAGTAAGATGCAAGATGCCATGAATCCCAGAGCCTGCAGGATTTTCCTTGCAGTCAGCCTGGTGCAATTTGCTAGTGTTCTGAAGTATTGAGTTAGTTGCCCTGCTTCTCTGGCGTGAGGTACGCCATCTGGGTGTTTGTGTCCAAGTTGGCACCCAGGAAAATTATTTTCGAGAGGGTGTTAGCCTTGATTTCTTTTTGTTGACTGTGTATCCCAGAGAATTCAACAACATTATTACATAAGCCAGATGTTTCAGAAGAATGTGCTTGCTGTCCGCTTGGATCAGGCAGTCGTCCAAATAGGGGTATATTTGTATCCCTTGAAGTCTGCAGTAGGCAATTACTGATGCCAGGCATTTCGTGAATACTCTGGGCAGTAGATAAGCCAAAGGGCAATGCAGAGAATTGATAATGGGTTGAACCTGCAAGAAATCTGAGGTATCTTCTGCAATTTTGTCTGATTGGGACATGCAGGTATGCCTCCTTGAGGTCCAATGTTACCAGCCAAGACTCCTTGCCCAGCATGGGAAGAAGCTGCTGTAGAGTGAGCATCTTGAATTTTGGTACGAGTAGAAATGTGTTTAGGATGGATAGGTCCAAAATAGGTCTCGAATCTTTTCCCTTCCTTGGTACCAGGAATAGTCTGGAATAAAAACCTTGACCTTGTTCGTGCATAGGTACCTCTTGAATAGCTTTCATGTCTATGAGATCTGAAATTTGTCTTTGTGCCTCTGCCCTTTGATTGTATGGCAGGTTTGGCATGCCTCTCATTTTTGGAAGGGTGTGAAAATGGAATCTGTAGCCTCTGTTTATAATGTCCAGGATCCATTTGTCTTTTGTGACAATATGCCAATTTTTTTAAAATAATGCCAGTTTTCCGCCTAAGGGTGCTGCCATTTGAGTCTTGCTTGGCATGCAAAGGGGAAAGTCATTGGGCTTGCTTTCTGAATGGTTGCGAGTTATCCCCACCACCTCTGTGTAGGAGCTTGCCATTGTCTGCCTCTAAACGATCCTTGGGATTGCCCTCTGCCCCTCGGGCACCTGTATCTACCTCTTTGGGGTCTGTCCGTGGCTGGAAAGGACCAATTTTTGGAAGGCCAATTTCTACTGAAACGTGGGGGTTGTACCTGTAGAAAACTTTCACTGTTTGCATTGATTTAGCCTTTTCCTCCATTTTCCTTAATATCTCCTCAGCATTAGCACCAAATAATACATCCTTTTGTAGAGGGGCATCTAGTAATTTAGCTTTGACATGATCTGGTAAGGTTTGTTCCTTGAGCCAGGCATGTCTACGTATGACTGATCCTGTAACAGCAGCTCTACATGAGGCCTCTAGAGCATCAAAACCACATTGTAAGGTATGTTTACCCACTTGTTCTGCACTATGCATCAAAACTTGCAACTCCTTCAAGTCTGGTTGTTCAGGTTGTGACATTTTACTTCTCAATTGTGATAACAAAAACTGTTGGTACTTTAGCATATGGAACTGACAGTTTAATGCCCTCATGGTTAAGGTGGCCGAGGTATATACCTTTTTTCCCCACCTTTCTAAGGATCTGGAATCTCTCGGAAGGTAATGGATTTTTAGCAGTGGAGGCCTTAATTCCCTTGGGGCCCTGTGAGATGGTTTCTGGGTCAGCAGCATGGCTTTTGTATAGAAATTGGTGTGAGTCAGGAACCCTGTAGTACCTGTCAGGCTTGACTGGGGCTGGAGGTAGAGAATCCGGGTTAAGGCAGGCCTCCGAGTACACATCATCTAGTATGTCCAAGACAGGCGGTATAGCCAGAGGCCTGTGCTGAGGTAGCAAGAGAAATTCCCTAAGCCTTTTCTTGGAATCTGAATAATTTTGGCCTTCCCAGTGGAAGTGTTCCCTTAAGGTATGCAAAGTTTCCCCAAATGAGTAATCCTCTGGGGGGGATACAGAGGGGAATGGACTCCTCTGCATCAGAGTCTTCAAAAGGGGAGTAAGAATGTTCCTGTTCATCAGAGTGCTCTGATATAATGCAGCCCTGATCAGAGGAGGGGGATTCTTCCTCCACTCTGGGCCTTTTGTCCGGGGGGGGGTTGAGAACCCCTGATAAGAGTAATTAAATCCTCAGCCATTTTAAGCATCTGTTTTTTGGGCAAGGGGCCTGGAGATGGGCCCGGTGTAGCTTGTCTCTTAGAATGCATGGCTGCTTTAGACTTAGTGAAGGCCTTGATGGAAAAAGAAGAGGAAGGTCTGAAGACACCTTGAGAGGAGGTAGACCTGTCCACATTTTGAGATTCACTGCCAAGAGTGGCTTCGGTATCTGTAGTCGGGGTGTGGGCCGAGGAGCCTGTGACCTTGGGCACAGGAGACACCGCCAATGAAGTGTCGTCGGTAGGTGTGGGCCGAGGAGCCTGTGACCTTGGACACAGGAGACACCGCCAATGAAGTGTCGTCGGTAGTCAGGGGCTGCATAGGCGCCTCGCTGAGAACCGGACCACGTGTAGTCGGATTTGGCGTGGTGTCAGTAGAGGCTGCGGACCTCGTGTGTCGGTCCTTATCTTTGCGCTTTTTAGACCAAACTGGAGTCGGAGTATCCGACGACATAATATAATTAAATGTTTTGCCAAAATAATGCTGGGTGAACTCCGCCCGAAGCTTAATGGTGCGTTTGTTGAATGTAGCACAAAAGCGACAGACCGAGACTTCGTGGTCTGGGCCTAAACAAGGAATACAGAGGGAATGGAAATCCTTATGTGGTATTTGCTTCCCACATGAAATACAATTATTAACTTTGTCTGACATCGGTCTGAGGCAAGAAAAGTTTCCCCAACGGGGTACTTAGCTTTCAAGAAGACTTCGGTTGCAAAATTTTCGTAATTTCAGGAGCTGTCCGACCGGCACTTGCTAACTGCTTCTGCTTCGGGCACCGCGCGGCAAGAAAGACTGAAGAAAATGGCGTCGGCTGGTTCTTTTATACCCCTGTCGCACTGACATCAGGGAAGAAGCGACGACAACCGACGCCAGACCTAGACTTTGGAATTCGGCCGACCGAGGACCCGCCTGACGGCAGGAGAACCCATCTGTTATGACTGCATGTGTATGCCCGATGAACATCAGCAATATCTATAAATGGTGCACAGGTACACCCTGTACTCAGTGGCATACTATGCGCACCAGTGGTACAACTTGACTTTTTTTGTGCAGGATGACAGCACTACTCAGTGCATCAGGAAACTACTTAGTGTGTCTGACACACCTGACCCAAGTACCCATTCCCTACTATGCTGTGCTCTACCACCATGCCATACAGCAATTCACAAAACGGGAGGTCTGTGGAGCTAGGGTCATTACCATAACATGAACATGAGGGGATGCAGTGCAGTTAAATCTACCAAAGGCAGAAGCTTAGCAGTGCCACTGCGTAGGGGCAAGGACATGTGTCATTGTGGCAGCAAGTTTGTCTGCACCAAAGAGAACTTGGATGTGGACTTTTTTTCGTACTCCACAAAATAAATACTTATACATACATATATATATATATATATATATATATATATATATATATATATATATATATATATATATATATAGACATATATATAATTATACATATACATACACACACACACATATATATATATATAAAACATTTTTTTTAAACTTCTGCACTGATGCCAACACTGTTCAACTCAGTAAGATGAACAACTCATCAACAGTTAACAGTGCCCAGAACAGTCAAATTCACTACAATTGTAGGTACGTTGTTCTGGTTCCATAACTTGTACAGCTGGTGCAATGTCGCTAATGTGCATAATTCTGAGTGGGGTCATTTTATGTGCTCTGTGCACGTAGCGAGTACTGTGGCTACACAACAGGACTAGAACACATAAAGGGTTTTACCCAATGTATAGTTGTCTTTATAAATACCCAAAGGCTTTGGTACTACATTAAAGTGCATACAAACTCTACTCTATAGGGCATAACATTCACGCATCCTCTGTTCTTCCTACATTTCTGCTAAAGTCAAACCTCTCAGCACTAAACTTTCTGCTATCATAATGACACAATTACCTATGTCATGCTTCTCTCCTCTCTCTTGTAGATACTGCAGAATTAATTATGTCCGAGACCAGGTGGGCTTCCATTGGGAAAAAAATGTAGAGAATATTCATGCGCCATCAAAATATGGAACATAGACAGCTAGTTATTAAATTTACTTGCACATCTTTATGTACATAATGTTTCAGTAACAAACAAACCTGAGATTTATGCAGCAGTGTTCTAAAATAAATTAAGACAGACACTAACTAGGACAACTCATACTTTTAGTGTCTTCATCTTTACTAATTCGAAGAATTCTTCAAATTATAAAAAACAAAAGAGCTAAAATATATATTACTAAAATCACATGAACAATCCATTCAGCCAATCAGTGACCTTGCAAATACATTTAAATAACACATGTAATTGCATTTCTTAAACTTTGCTTCAATTCGCATTTAATATTTGTATTGTCCTTTAAACCTCAGAGTAGTCTCTGCACATTTTTAGTAGTCATGCCAACTCCTTGACTCCAGAATATGACTCAGGTCACCACCTATAAAGTTGCTCAGTCACACACGATGTTAATCTCAGGAGATCACAAACCATACAGTGTTTAGTTACAGCATGTGCACTGTTGTCTGCATTTAGCTCATATATTCTTTGTGAAACTTTTAGTTGCCCCCCCCCCCTCCAACAAAAAAAAAAAAAGAAAGAAAAAAAAAAAGCTTTGCATGATATACATCTAGATAACTAAACCACACTTCCACACTTTCAGATCTACTACTAAAGAAATGTCTTGATTCAAAACTGTGGCACATTGGCAACATCAAAATTTGGTGACAAATAATTCTACACTGAATGCCACCGCCAAAGTATCTTTCCTTTCAAGGACACTTCCTGTGTTTAAGAAGAGGCTTTCAAGAAGCATCTTAAGACCTTTTCGAATAGGCATGGAATCAGAATATGAAGTAGCAAAACCACAGTCACTACAACTTCCACCAAATGTTTAAAAGAGAAGGTCTCTCTAAAAAATGGTCGTCTTGTGAAATTAATTTGTATAACCTCATGAAGTGACATTTCACCACATTCCCCTTGATGTGAAACAGATGACTGCTCTTAAAATATAAATAAGGGTTAAAAAAAACATCTGACAAGAAAGGCATCTTTAAGCTATCCTATTTCACTTCTAAATCCAAACTGTTAGTGGACACCCTTGCAATGTTAAAAGTAAAGAAAGTTGGTGCTTTTGGCTAACTTGTTAAAATGTTTAAAAATCTAACTCAAACCCTGTATATATGAAAAAAGGTTATATTTTATTCCCGCTTTACTGGCAATCGAAACCGTCACACACGTATACAAAAGGATTCCCCCCATTCAGCTAAAATTAAACAACTGGTGTCATCATGGCCCCTTTGGTGACTCCTTTAAACAAGAAGAAAAGTACAATTGTGTACCTACCATAAATGTAGATGTTAAAGTGTATTCACTGTTGCAGTCATTACACTTGGGTTATCCTGCTGGCAGGCTACCCGCAGTCGGCCTGAACTCCAAAGTCCTGGTCCGGCGTCGGTTGCTGTCACCTCTTCCCTGACATCAGTGCACCAGGGGTATATACATGATGCAGCCAACACCATTTTCTTCAGTTTTTCTTGCCCCAGATGTCAGGTGCCCCCAAGAAGGTAGGCAATACAAATTGCTTATATAAACACACTAAAATAAAATACCTTCATCTACAAGCAAATACACCACATAGGCTGTATAGAATAGAGAAGTACAGATAAGACCCAGCAAAAGAAAGGGGGATGGTGGGAGGGTAACCTGGACTGCAACAGTGAATACACTTGAACATCTACATTTATGGTAGCACACAACTGTACTATGTTCTTCGTGTTTCACTGTTGCAGTCATTACACTTGGGTTGAATCCCAAAGCTGAGGTAGGGTGGCTGAGTTTAAATAGGATTCGGAGTGGCTAAGAGGCCCTGCGGAATTGCAGTGGCAAAGCCTGCTCTGGATTTAGAGTAAAGAGGGGAGTGATAATGCTTGGTAAAAGTGTGCACTGAACTCCAAGTTGCAGCCCCCAAAATGTCCTTGGTTGGTACTCTCTGAGAAAGGCTGCTGAAGTGGCTGCTGCCCTGGTAGAATGTGGCCTAATATTCTTAGTCACTGACTTGCCATGCTGTGCATAGCAGAAACAAATGCAGTGTCCTATCCATTTTGAAATAGTCCGCTTTGAAATGGCCTTTCCTTGTGATCCTGCAGCATATGCTACAAACAGTTGCTCAGGTTTTCTGAGAGCTTTTGTTTTGTCCAAGTAGAAACGTAGCTGCCTGTGTATGTCCAAAGAGTGCAGAAGTCTCTCCCCTTTACTCTGGGGATTTGGATAAAATGTTGGCAAATGAATGCCTTGGTTAAGAGCCACACTGGATACCACCTTTGGCATAAATGTTGGGTTTGTCCTTAGAGAAACCCTGTCTGGATGAAAAATGATAAAAGGTTCCACTGCCGTTAATGCCTGCAACTCGGACTCTTCTTGCTGAAGTTATTGCTAGGAGCAGAGCAGTTTTCCATGATAAGAATTTTATATCCGCTGTATTGGCTGGTTCAAAAGGAGGCAGCGTGAGCTTTTCCAAGACAAAGTTGAGGTCCCATGTAGGTATCGGTGCTCTCCTTGGGGGGTCTTACGTTTTTTGCCCCTCGGAGGTACTGTCTTAGCAGTGGATGTGAGAAAATAGGAGGTTCCGTATTGTAATGAGCTGAAATGGCAGAGGCATGGATCTTAATTGACGAGAAGGATAGGCCTTTGTCCAGCATCTAAGTTAGGTATTGTAAAATCTGAGGAATATTTGGAACAAGTGGTTCAAGTCCTTGTGCCTGGTTCCAAGCACAGAATCTCTTCCATTTTTCTGCATTAAGATTTCCTGGTGCTGGCCCTCCTAGCTTCCAAAATGACATCCATAACAGCTTTAGAGAGAGGTGTGTTCTGAGTGGCTATATGATTTGCCATGCAGCCAGATTTAAGGTTCTGAGTTGGCTGTGCAGGATCTGACTGTTTTGCTGAGTCAGAAGATGAGGAATTTGAGGTAAGGTCCAGGCAGGGCCTTGAGACAAGCTCTTTAGGATTGGATACCAGTGCTGGCATGGCCAGTCTAGGGCAATCAGAATCATTTTTGGCTTCTCTTGTCTGACATTTAGGAGTACCTTGGGGAGGAGAGGCAGTGGTGGAAAGGCATAAACTGTTAGCGTTTTCCAGCTGAATGATAGAGCATCCACTTTACATGCTTGAGAGTGATAAGCCCTTGTGCAGAATCTCTGTAGTTGGCAGTTGTGAGGGGAGGCAAAGAGATCTATGTCTGGGCATCCCCATTTCCTTGTTATCATGCTGAAGACCTGTGGATCTAGTTTCCACTCATGAGGGTCCATGAGGTTTCTGCTTAGTACGTCTGCCAGAGTATTTTTCTTTCCTGGCAGGAATTGTGCCTGCAGATGTACTTGATAGGTCAGTGCTGTTTTCCATAAAGTCATGGCTTGCCTGCAGATGGGGTAGGAATGTGTGCCACTTTGCTTGTTTATGTACCACAACTGTAGTACTGTCTGTCTTTAGCAATAGTTGTCCTGGATGTAGTAGATCCTTGAAGGCTGTCAGGGCATTCTGTACAGCTAGCATCTCTTTTGGATTGATATGAAGATACAATTGGTCCACGGGCCACATGCCCTGAATACATTTTCCTGCCATGTGTGCCCCCCAGGCATAATCCGATGCATCTGTTGTTAAGTGTCTGCCTGGCCGTGGGTAATGTGAAAGGCTGTCCCTTGTTGTGGTGACAGGCCAGTGCCCACCATCGAAACTCCTGTTGCAGGCAGGGAATAAAAGTTACTGTTTTCAGGCTGTGGCAATGTGGAGTCCAAACACTTTTTAGATACCATTGTAGCGTCCTCATATGCAGTCTTGCATATGGAATTAGCAGGATACAGGATGCCATGAAGCCCAAAGCCTGCAGAATTTTTCTTGCATGTAGCTGGGTCTTTGTTGCCATCATTTGAAAGTAATGAGTCAGTTGCCTTTGCTTGTCTGGCGTGAGATAAGCCATCTGGGCTGTTGTATTTATGCTTGCACCCAGGAATATTATCTCTTGAGAGGGCACTAGTTTTGATTTATTTTTGTTTACTGTGTATCCTAGGCAAATTAATGATCTTTTTACAAACGCCAGATGGTTTAGTAGAACGTCCTTGCTCTCTGCTTGAATAAGGCAGTCGTCCAAGTAAGGATATATTTGAATTCCTTTTTATCTGCAAAATGCAATTACTGGTGCCAGACATTTTGTGAAGACCCTGGACACAGCAGATAAGCCACAGGGCAGTGCAGACAATTAGTAATGCATTGAGCCAGCTATGAATCTGAGGTATCTTCTGCAAGATTGTCTGATTGGGACATGCAGATATGCCTCTGAGGTCCAAAGTAACTAGCCAAGCCTTCTTGCCCAGCATGGGTAGAAGTTGCTGCAGTGTCAACATTCTGAATTTTGGAACGTCCAGGAAAGTATTTGGAATAGACAGGTCCAGTACTGGTCTCCAGGCTTTGTCCTTTCTGGGTACCAAGAAAAGTCTCAAGTAAAATCCTTGCCCCTGCTCTTGCTGTGGTACTTTTTGAATAGCCCTCATATCCATGAGTGCAGAAATTTGTTTTTGTGCCTCTGCCCATTGATTGTGTGGCAGGTCTGGCATACCTTTTGACCTGGGTAGGGTGTGAAAGTGGAACCTGTAACCCTGAGAAACAATATTCAGAACCAGTTTGTCCTGGGTGATCATGTGCCAGTTTTGTGAGAAAAGTGCTAGTTTTCCCCCTAAGGGCGCTGCCAAAAGATAAGTGCTTGGTATTTGTAGAGGAAAGTCATTGGGACTGTTTCCTATAAGGTTGTGATTTGTCTTCTCCGCCTTTGGAGGCTGAAGCACCCCATTGTTTAGGTCTGTATGAGCCTTGGGGTTGAGATCTGCCTCTTGGGCGTCTGTATCTGCCTCTTTGTGGCCTGACACTGGAAAGGACCAATTTTTAGAAGGCCAGTTCCTGCTAAATCTAGGTGGCTGAACCTGTAAGAAATCCTTTACTGTCTGCATTGATTTTGCTTTATCCTCCATTTTCTTTAACACCTGTTCTGCTTTACCACCAAACAAAGTATCATGCTGTAATGGAGCATCCAATAAGTTTGCTTTAACATGATCAGGTAAACTGTTCTTTTAACCAAGCATGCCTTCGAATGACAGAAACGGTACAGTTTTGTACCTGCCATAAATGTAGATGTTAGAGTGTACACCCTGCTGTAGTCATCACACTTGGGTTATCCTGTCATCAGGCAGTCCCGCAGTCGGCCGGAATTCCAAAGTCTTGGTTCAGCGTCTGTTGCTGTCGCTTCTTCCCTGACGTCAGTGCGCCAGGGGTATATATAATGCATCCAACGCCATTTTCTTCAGTTTTTCTTGCCCCAGATGTCAGGTGCCCCCAAAAAAGTGGTCAATAATTAGTACCAAATTAAGTAATTTTTGCACAAACACAAAATCCCTCCAGCTATAAGCAAATACATCAGGAAGGTATTATAGAGATTTAGCCAGTTAGGTCAGAGGGGATGGAGGGAGGGTAACCTGGACTGCAGCAGGGTGTACACTTAAACATCTACATTTATGGTAGGTACAAAACTGTACTATGTTCATCGTGTTACCCTGCTGCAGTCATCACACTTTGGTAGAATCCCAAAGCTAAGGATGTGTGGAGGAGTTATAGAGGGTTAGAGGAGGCTAGAAGGCCCTGCAGAACTGCAGTGGCAAAGCCAGCTCTAGTCTTAGAGTAAAGTGGTAAGTGATAGTGTTTGGTAAAGGTGTGTACTGAACTCCAAGTTGCAACTTCCAAAATCTCCTTGGTTGGAACCCCCCTGAGGAAGGCTGTAGATGAAGCCATTGCCCTGGTAGAGTGGGGCCTAATGGTAGCAGGAACTGGTTTTCCATGATGGGTATAGCAAAAATGAATGCAATGTCCTATCCATTTGGAAATGGTTTGTTTTGATATAGCCTTCCCTTGTGAAGCTGTAGCATAGGATACAAACAGCTGGTCAGATTTTCTGAAAGCCTTAGTTTTATCCAAGTAATAATGAAGTTGCCTGTGAATGTCAAAGGAATGCAGGAGTCTTTCTCCTTTGTTCTGTGGATTTGGGAAGAAGGTGGGTAAGTGGATGGTTTGATTTAAAGCCACACTGGAAACCACCTTAGGCATGAAGGAAGGATTAGTTCGTAGAGAAACTCTGTCTTGATGGAAAATGAGGAAAGGTTCCACTGCCATTAGTGCCTGCAGCTCTGAGACTCTTCTAGCTGAAGTTATTGCTAGCAGCAGGGCAGTCTTCCATGAAAGAAACTGTAGATCTGCAGAGAAAGCTGGTTCAAAGGGAGGTAGCGCAAGTTTTTCCAGAAAAAAATTGAGGTCCCATGTTGGTGTAGGTGCTCTCCTGGGGGGGCCTAATGTTTTTTGCCCCTCTGAGGAACTGCCTTAGAAGTGGATGCGAAAATAAGGGTGGATCCGTGTTGTAGTGGGATGAAATAGCTGATGCATGTATTTTAATGGAAGAAAAAGAAAGTCCTTTGTGCAACATCTCAGTTAAATACTGCAGAATCAGAGGCATGTGAGGCTGAAGAGTGTTTTGGCCTTTAGCTTGGTTCCAGGCACAAAACCTTTTCCATTTGTCCGAATAGGCCTTCCTGGTGCTGGGTCTCCTAGCTTCCAAAATAACATCCATAACTGCTTGGGAAAGAGGAGCTGGCTGGATGCTTAGGTGATTTGCCACGCAGCCAGATTTAAGGTTTTGAGCTGGCTGTGAAGAATTTGATTCTTTTGCTGTGTGAGCAAATGGGCAATTTGTGGTAAAATCCAAGGTGGGCACTGGGCCATATTCCTCAATAGTGGGTACCAGTGCTGGCGTGGCCAGTCTGGGGCTATGAGTATCAGTCGCGGTCTCTCCTTTCTGACTTTCAGAAGCACCTTTGTGAGGAGAGGCAATGGAGGGAAGGCATATACTGTCAGGTTTTTCCAACTGAATGAGAGTGCGTCCACTTTCCAAGCTTGATGGGGAAGTGTCCTTGTACAAAATTTTGTTAGTTGATAGTTTTGAGGACTGGCAAACAGGTCTATGTCTGGAAGGCCCCATTTTTGAGTTATCATTGCAAATACTTGTGGATCCAGTTTCCACTCGTGGGAATCCATGATGTTTCTGCTGAGGTAGTCTGCCAATGTGTTCTTTATTCCTGGCAGGAATTGAGCTTGTAACTGAACTTGGTAAGCCAGAGCGGTGTTCCACAAGGTCATTGCTTGCCTGCATAGAGGGTAGGCGTGTGTACCCCCTTGTTTATGTACCACATTACTGTGGTGTTGTCCTGGATGTAATAGATTCTTGAAGGCTGTCAGAGCATTCTGTACAGCAGGCATCTCTTTTTGATTGATGTGCAAATTCCTTTGATCTGCAGTCCATACGCCTTAAACGCACTGTCCTGCCATGTGTGCCCCCTCAGGCGTAGTCCGATGCATCTGTTGTCATAGTTTGCCTGGCTGGGGGCAAGGTGAAAGGCTGACCCTTGTTGAGGTGACATGCTTGTGACCACCATAGAAACTCCTGTTGTAGGCAGGGAATGAGAGATATTGTGTCCAAACTGTGGCTGTGTTGAGACCATACGCTTTTTAGGTACCACTGTAATTTCCTCATATGCAGCTTTGCAAATGGTATTAGTAGTATGCAAGATGCCATGAAGCCCAAGGCCTGCAGAATTTTTCTTGCAGGTAGTTGGGTCTTTGTTGCCATTGTTTTGAAATATTGAGTCAGTTGTAGTTTGTCTGGCGTCAGATAAGCCTTCTGGGCCGTTGTATTCAAGCTGGCACCCAGGAATTTCATATTTTGTGAGGGTACTAGTTTTGATTTCTTTTCGTTTACTGTGTACCCCAGGCAACTTAGAAGATGTTTTACAAAAGCCAGATGTTGTAAGAGGATGTCCTTGCTTTCTGCTTGGATGAGGCAGTCGTCCAGGTATGGGTATATTTGAATTCCTCTTTATCTGCAGTACGCAATTACTGGTGCCAGGCATTTTGTGAAGATCCTGGGCGCAGTAGATAAGCCAAAGGGCAGTGCAGAGAATTGGTAATGGGTTGAACCTGCAATGAAACGGAGGTATCTTCTGCAACTTTGTCTGATAGGGACATGCAGGTATGCCTCCTTGAGGTCCAGCGTTACTAGCCATGCTTTCTTGCCCAACATGGGAAGAAGCTGCTGTAGTGTTAGCATCTTGAATTTGGGTACTTGTAAGAAGGTGTTTAGAATTGAAAGGAACAGAATTGGTCTCCAGGCATTGTCCTTTCTGGGAACTAGAAATAGTCTTAAGTAAAATCCTTGGCCTTGCTCTCGAGTAGGTACCAGTTGAATGGCTCATGTCCATGACGGCTGTAATTTGTTTTTGTGCCTCTGCCCATTGATTTTGTGGCAGGTTTGGCATTCCTCTTTTCATTGGCAAGGTGTGAAAATGGAATCTGTATCCTCGTGAAATTATGTCTAGGACCCATTTGTCCTTTGTGACAATGTGCCAGTTGTCTGAAAAAAGTGTGAGTTTTCCTCCCAAGGGGGCTGCCAAGAGAGTGTTGATTGGCCAGAAGAGGTGCAAGTCATTGAGTTTGCCTTCTGGTAGTTTGGGACCAGTCTTCTCCTCCCTTCTGTGTTGCAGTGCCCCATTGGCGAGGTTTGTACTGGGCTTGTGGTTGTCCTCTGCCTCTTGGATGTCTGTATTTACCCCTCTGTGGTCTGTCAGTAGCTGGAAAGGACCAATTTTTTGTTGGCCAATTTCTGCTGAAGCGAGGGGGCTGTACCTGTAGGAAATCTTTGAATGTCTGCATAGATTTTGCCTTATCCTCCATTTTCTTTAAGACTTCATCTGCTTTAACTGCAAAAAGAACATCCTGCTGTAAGGGAGCATCTAGATGCTTTGCTTTAACATGATCAGGCAGAGTTTGTTCCTTTAACCAAGCATGCCCAAGTACAACAGACCCAGTGACAGCTGCTCTGCAGGAAGCCTCCAAAGAATCAAACCCACATTGTAAAGTATGTTTGCCCACCTGTTCAGTTGCATGCAACAGATGCTGCATTTCTTTCAATTCAGACTGTTAAGGGAGTGTGCTCATTTTTTGTTTAAACTGAGACATTATAAATTGCTGATATTTTAGCATGTGAAATTGGCAATTTAGTGCCCTCTTAGCTAGAGTGGCTGAGGTGTAAACCTTTTCCCCCCACCTGTCTAGTGCTCTGGAGTCCCTTTCAGAGGGTACAGGATTTTTTGCCATAGAAGCCTTAGCCCCTTTGGGACCCTGGGAGATAGTCTCTGGATCAGCAACAGGGCTTTTATAAAGAAATTTGTGGGAATCAGGCACTCTATAGTATGTCAGGTTTGGCCGGAGCAGGAGGCAGAGAATCTGGGTTCAAACTGGTTTCTAAGTAAACATCATCCACAATGTCTAAAACTGGGGGGGGGTGGCAAGTGGTCTGTGCTGGGGGAGTAAAAGAAACTCTCTGAGCCTTTTCTTTGAGTCAGAGTAGTCCTAACCTTCCCAGTGAAAATGTTCCCTCAGTGTGTAAAGTTTCCCCAAAGGAGTAGTCTTCAGGAGGAGAAGCTGAGGGAATAGAATCCTCAGCATCAGAATCTTCATAAGGGGAGAAGGAGTAATCTTGGTCCTCAGAGGAGCCTGAGGAAATAAGACACTTGTTCAGAGGAGGCATAATCTTCATCTTGTCTAGGCCTTTTGTCGGGTGGGGGTTGGGAACCCATGATTAAAGAGATCAAATCTTCAGCCATTTTGAGCATCTGTTTCTTAGGCATGGGGCCTTGAACTGGAGACTGGAATGCAGTCTTTTTTGGTTTAATAGGAGTCTTAGTCTTAGGATACGTTTTTATGGTGAGCGTCATCGGTCTGAAGACGCCTTCAGAAACCGAAGGTGTTTCTGCAGCACCGACATCTTTTTCAGCAGTGTCGTCAGTATGGGCTAAACAAAATGGCTGCGTCGGCTTAGTACTCTTGGCCAAAAGCTCAGAAGCGGTCTCGGGTTCCAGATCTGCGGTAGCCAGGGGCTGCGTCGGAGCCTCACTGAAGACAGGTGAACCGGAGACCAGACCAGCCGAGGCCTCGGAGTCTGGCTTGGGTCTAGGCTGCCTGTCCTTATCCTTGTATTTTTTGTGCACGCCGGTAGTCGGTTGCTCAGACGGCATAGTGCGAAATCAAAGTGTCTTTTTATAGTATGCTTATTAAACCTAGCACAAAAACGACAACCAGTGACGTCATGGTCTGGGCCTAGGCAAGGTATGCAGTAAGAATGAAAATCCTTATGAAATATTTGCTTCTCACAAGAAATACAATTGTTAACTTTTTCTGACATCGGATTGAGGCAAGAAAAGTTTCCCCAATGGGGTACTTAGCTTTATTGAAGACTTCGGATCTGAAATTCGACTTCGAAAATCTCAGGAGTCAGCTGACTGGCACTTGCAAACTGCTTCTGCTTCGGGCACCGCGCGGCAAGAAAGACTGAAGAAAATGGTGTCGGATGCATTATATATACCCCTGGCGCACTGACGTCAGGGAAGAAGCGACAGCAACCAAGACTTTGGAATTCCGGCCAACTGCGGGACCACCTGACAGGATAACCCAAGTGTGATGACTGCAGCAGGGTAACACGATGAACATCTGCGGCTCTGCAAGATGCCTCTAATGAATCAAAACCACATTGCAAAGGATGCTTTCCCACTTTTTCAGCTGCGTGCAATAAATCCTGCATTTCCTTGTTCTCAGGACATTCAGGGCTTGTAAGCTTTTTCTGTTTTAGCAAAGGCATTAGGTATTGTTGATATTTAAGCATGTGAAACTGGCAGTTTAAAGCCCTTACAGCTAAAGTAGCAGAGGTGTAAACTTTCTTCCCCCATCTGCCCAGTGCTCTAGAATCCCTATCAGAGGGAACAGGGTTTTTTTGAAGTGGAAGCCTTGACCACTTTGGGACCCTGAGAAATAGTTTCAGGATCAGCAGCAGGGTTTTTATAAAGACATTTATAAGAAACTGGAACCCTGTAGTACCTATCTGGCTTAACTGGTGCAGGGAGTAAAGAATCAGGAGTCAAACTGGATTCAGAAAAAACATCATCAACAATATCTAGTACAGGGGGGATATCAAGAGGCCTGTGCTGAAGCAATAAAAGAAAGTCTCTGAGCCTTTTCTTGGATTCTGAATAATCCTGGCTCTCCCAATGGAAACGCTCCCACATGGAGTGCAGCATTTCCCCTAAAGAGTAGTCCTCGGGAGGAGAGGCTGAAGGGATAGATTCTTCAGCATCAGAGTCCTCATAGGGAGGGAGAGAATATCCCTGTTCTGAAGAGGAATCGGAAGAAATAGAAACCTGGTCAGAGGAGTCAGTCAGTGTCTTGCCTAGGCCTTTTATCAGGAGGGGGATGGGAACCCCTGATCAAAGTAATTAGGTCCTCGGCCATTTTACGCATCTGTTTCTTTGACATGGATGACTGTCCAGGAGAATGCTGTACTTGTTTCTTTGTCTTTAAAGGTGTTTTAGACTTTGCCTTAGCTGCTGAAGTGGTCTTGATAGTAAGCTGTGTAGGTCTGAAAAGACCCTCAGAAGCCGATGCCTGCTCAGCGGCTCCGGACCCATCCGAGGGAATTATAGGTTCATACTAGGCTATCTGCCCGAGGGCATTTACAAGCCTAGCCCATAGTTTTGTGGCTTACGCCACCCCTTTAGTATGGGGAACTATACCCATTATTTTGCTGTGCCTCTGTCGAGCAGTGACACTGAGGTAATCCCTGGGGTATATCTGCGATCTCCCATCCATTGGTCAAGATTTCTGAACAAGGCCAGCGAGGTGCTCTGCCTCACATATACCGGGATTTTATTCCACAGCATAGGGAGTCTTTGGGTGATGAATCTATCCCTCCAGCACGCCCTATTAATAGCCGTGTCGAGGTTTAAGTCTCTCGCCCTTGTGGCTCTGATGGATCTAGATTTTTTGAGGTGAAGCATATTCATCAAATCTGGGTTTGACATGGCCTTGTATGTTAGGCAAAGGTCACCTCTGAACTGAATAGAGCTGGAGTTCTTTCAGTCGGGCAGCATAGGACAGATGTTTGAGACCCTTTATCCTTTTGGTGAGGAACTTTTGTGGCCTCTCCAGCTGCTGCAAGTGTCGTGTCAGATACATTCCGAATGGGGCATTGTACTCAATCATTGGTCTGATGAGTGATGAGTATAGGGAGACTATGATCTCCCTTGATCTAGATGAGAATCCTTTCATGAAAAGGCGGGCAATGTAGAAGGTCTTCCTAACTACTTTAGCTACATGGGTGTCGAATGACAGACTACTATCAACCTGGGTCCCCAGGTCCCTGATAACTTCTTCTGTGCTCAGTGGATTGCCACCTATTTGGTAGCTAGGGGTAACCTTGTTTTTCCCGAAGGGTATGACTATGCATTTTTTGGCATTTAACTTTAGGCCATGGCTCTGGCACCACTTATCCGTTTCTGTGAGACCCTTCTGAAGGATATCTGTGTCAGATGTGTTTTCTACTATGTTTCCGTAGGCACAATACCTTGAGTTTCCAGAGGCCTAGCTGTCTCCACGTGGGAGTCGTTGGCGGCCTGTGGCTCTGAGGTAGCGGGTATCCGGGGCTGCGAAAGCGCCTCACTGAAAACCGGCGAACTGGCGACTTGCCTAGAAGAGGCTTTGTCGTCAGTTATGGACCTCGGATGCCTGTCTTTTTCTTTGTCCTGGTGTTTTTTATGAACTCCGGTCATCGGTTGTTCCGACGGCATTATATAGTTAAACCTTCGGCCAAAGTAATGTAAAGCAAAATCGAACAGACGCTTAATAGTGCGTTGGTTGAATCTAGCACAAAACCAACAACTAGCAACGTTGTGGTAAGGGAGTAGGCAAGGAATACAGTAAGAATGAAAATCCTTATGAGGTATTTGCTTCCCACAAGAAATACAATTGTTAACTTTTACTGACATCGGTCTGGAGCAAGAAAAAGTTTCCCCAACGGGGTACTTAGCTTTACTGAAGACTTCAGATCTGAAATGCAATTTCGAAAATCTCAGGAGTCGGCTGACCGGCACATGCAAATTGCTTTTGCTTCGGGCACGAAAGACTAAAGAAAATGGCGTCGGCTACATCTTCTATACCCCTGGCGCACTGACATCAGGGAAGAGGCGACAGCAATTGACGCCGGACCAGGACTTTGAAATTCAGGCCGACTGTGGGTAGCCTGCCAGCAGGATAACCCAAGTGTAATGACTGCAACAGTGAAACACGATGAACATCTGTTTTCCAAGACTGACTCCATCAAGGAATACGCTTGGACTAATTGCCCCCTTTTTAAATAAAAATGCTCTTAGAAAGTCTATCTACTGAATGGTAAAGACAGACCCCCGGATTCACCAATGTTCTGTGTACAACTAGCTTAGTCCTGCACGGAAGTGCCCGTTTAGGAGCAGGACAGCAACGCACCATGCATATCAATGAAGGCATGCTGCCCGAGCTCCTAGGCTTACACGGAGCGTGTATAAAAGTGTAGGGAGCGTGTCTGAGAGCAGAGCTCTCAGAATAAACATGCCCCTGCAATACAGAACAGCAGAAAGTGGGAAGAAATGAGCGAGATCGCTCATAGGTGTCCGCAGATCCCCACCAACAGTTCCCCATGTGTACAACTGCAACAGTACAGAAAAAGTAATTGAAGAAACTTTTATTTTTTTTAAAAATCCGATTAAAGCTAACCGTAGGTGCGCGGGGTGTGCCCATTGCTTAGCTACGGTTAAAGCAGCTTAAAAGGCTGAAGAGGATAACAAGGAGGATATATGTAAATAAAGCAGCAAAGCAATAGTGTAGTGGAAAGACCATTTGCCTAACGAGCAGGCATTCCCGGTTCGAGTCCCACTGCAGCAGTCGACTTTACATGGCAAAGCACATTATAACCAATATTTGTGTTGCAAAACCCACTAAATAACACATATTTATGAACTAGAGTACTGTAGGAAATGCAGATATTAAGTACCAGTGTCATAATGAATAAGGCACTAGTAAGCAGGTCTAAGCACAACTAAGCAGTAGTAAGAATATGTAAGCACTAGTAAGCGTGTTTGGGTGAGTTTGAATGGGGGTGAGCACTGCTTACACAGATTAAGCAATCTGGAAGCTTACAGAGTATAAGAAACTGTAACCAGAAGTTAGCAGTGCTTAGCTCCGCGCAAACATGTGCACACCCGCTTACAACTGCTTTAAAGTGCCTTAATCAATCTGCATCCAATGGCCCATGTTCTGCCCAGCAACAAAACAAACAGCCTCTGCAAGGCTCAAACCCAGGACCCAGAAAACTACAGTCACAGTACTTAACCACTAAGCCATCACAGCAGTACACAAGATTGAGGTTTCAACAAACAAATCTTCACCACAGGAAAATCAAACTGAACATGTGAAATTAATCTATGTACAGTGTGATGTTGTATAACCTGCTACACAACATAAATATGTGAACTGGAGTCCTGTAGTAAGGCCAGATGTGAGGCGTTATTGTAATAAAGTGTTGAATTCCCCAGGACCCCATACAGTGTACGTACAGATGAATCACAGACACCAGACACAGATATAACAACATGTAACAAATAATAAATCAATGTCAAAAGGAAAATATAATGCTAATTAGATATTAAGCAACGGTAAGCATTGCACAGGTCAACTTATGTGGTGTAAGCAATGTGTAGGCCGGCTAACTCAATCTGCCCAGTGGCATGCCCCTTTAAGCAATGCCAACATTAGGTAAGCAGGTGTGCCCTTAGCTTAGCCTTTTCAAAACCGTCCAATCACAGGAAAGTGCTGGAAATTAGGAGTACTTAAACTCCACAGGTGCCAATAATTCCCATAACTGGTTGCAGCTCCCTACTGTAGGCAGAATGGGTGGAGTAGGGGAAGGCACTTTCGAGCACAGCGCTGGAGCACCCATGAGTCCAGCCTCATGGTGTTGCTCCTGGTAAAACACCATGAGGAGAGACTACTGCAGGGCCAGTACCAGGGCTTTCAGTATAAAGCAGAGGCCTGGGACAGTCTCACCCATGACTAACAGTGCCACTGGTATCCCCCGGACTGGTGAGCAGGTCAGGCATCACCATGCTGACCTGAAGTGGCAGAGGGGTGATCTCTTGGACCAGTGGATCCAAGAATCCAGGCAGATGGCTGATGTCCCAGCAATAAGTAAGTACTCATTCTACTACACAGATAATGCTTGCCTAGTTTGTGTATACTATGGATAGGTAATGGCTAAATATCACCGTCTTTCTCCGACAGCTGCAGATGAGCGGGCTGTGAACCAGCAAGCCCATACTGCTAAGCTGCAAAGGCTGCGTTGCGAGGCAGATTAGTAACATTCTTGCATATACTGTCATAACAAATAAATATAACAGTACTAGAAAGTGTTGTACCAGTATAAAAATGTATTGTGTATGGGATGTAATGAATAAACCAGACAATATGGCAGGAAGACTGTCATATAGGTTGCATGGAAATAAAGGTGTAATATCGTGTGAATAAAAGTATAGTCCCTGGAGTGCTTGTGTACGTTCTGCTGTCATATGTTGTTGCATTCTATAATTAGAACTGTTGTATTAAGCAGTCTTACCCACACTTTAGAATGCAGTTAAAATGTGTAGGAAGTTCAGTATAACAATGTTGGAAGTCCCAAGAGGTCAGTCATATAGAACAACTGAGGGAAACTGAGACAGAAACCATTGGAATGCTTTACACCAATTCCCTGATAGCACAGTGTACTGTGATGTCAACTGTAATATTTGTACCACACACAGCAGGTGTTTGAACCCCGGGAGTGGTCGTACGTTGTATGCATAATCATACCCCACAACTGTACAGAGTTTGCGAGAATGTTCAGATAGAAAGCTGTATGCATAATTAGACCCAACAACTGTACAGACTTTGCTTGAATGCTCAGATAAGTACACCGTAAGCATAACCATAACCATCAACTCTATAGACTGTGGCAGAATGTTCAGGTAAGTAAGCTGTATGCATAGTCATACCCCTCAACTGTTCTGATTTGTCCAGCATGTCCAGATAACGGGCCCAAATCTGCTGCCCGGTAACCTGTTCCCCTGACAAATAAGTGTGATGATCCAAGAAATGTAGGTAGTTTATACTGACATATAATGGATAGTCAGACCTGAACATAAATGTATATGGAAACAAATCTGTCATTGTAGCATCACACCCAAAGTGGATGACAGCTACTCCAAAATATGTCACATTAACACATGCATCCTGTCAAGCCTTGACCAGAGTGTGTGCAAAAATGGACTGTTAGGTATGTGTATAACATCAACATGGCATCGGGGAGTATGTGTAGAATTTGTCAGGTAGTGTTAAAGTACAGTTTTGTACCTACCATAAATGTAGATGTTCGAAGATCCACATTGCTGCAGTCCTTACACTTGGGTAGTCCGCTGTCCTCGGTCGGCCCGAATATCAAAGTATTAGGCTGACGTCGGTCAAGGCGCTTAAGACTGACATCAGGACGTCAGGGTACAAATGCGCATGACCGACGTCATATCCTCAGTCTTTTCTTGCCCCAGATGTCAGAAGACCCTAAACAGAAAGGTCAAAACCAAAAGACAGCAAAACACAACCAACCACCCTTGCACTAATCAAATGTACAATATATACAATATCCACAATATTTACAACCCAAACCACACAACCGCCTCTTAACAACAGAGGGGAAGGAGGGAGGGTAAATTGGACTGCAGCAATGTGGATCTTCGAACATCTGCATTTATGGTAGGTACAAAACTGTACTATGTTCTTCATCTCACATTGCTGCAGTCCTTACACTTGGGTAGAATCCCAAAGCAGAGGTAAGGGAGGATGGCAAAATTATAAAGCAGTAGGAGCTGCCAAAATGCCCTGTAAAATAGCAGTGGCAAACCCAGCCCTAGACTTAGAGTAAAGTGGAAGGTGGTAATGCTTAGAGAAAGTATGCACTGAACTCCAAGTAGCTGCCTCCAAAATATCTTTAGTTGCCACCCCCCTTAAAAAAGCTGTAGAAGTGGCAGTAGCTCTAGTGGAATGAGGCCTAATCCCAGCTGGAATCTCCTTACCATGATGGGAATAACAGAAAGCAATACAAAACCCAATCCACTTAGAAATAGTTTGTTTTGACACAGGCTTGCCCTGAGAACCCAAAGCAAAAGAAACAAACAACTGCTGAGACTGCCTGAACCCTTTAGTTCTGCTCAAATAATATCGCAACTGCCTGTGTATATCCAAGGTGTGCAAAATCTTTTCCCCTTTATTTTGGGGGTTTGCATAAAAAGTAGGCAAATGAATAGCTTGGTTTAAAGCCACACTAGAAACCACCTTAGGCATAAAGGAAGGATTAGTGCGTAAAGATACCCTATCCTTATGGAAAATTAAGAAAGGCTCAACTGCCATAAGGGCCTGTAATTCAGAAACCCTTCTTTCAGAGGTAATGGCCAACAAAAAAGCAGTCTTCCATGATAAATATTTCAACTCGGCAGTAGCTGCAGGCTCAAAAGGTTGTAGAGTGAGTTTCTCCAACACAAAATTGAGATCCCAAGCAGGAGTAGGAGCTCTCGTGGGGTCTTATATTCTTTGCCCTCTAAGGAATTGCTTAAACAAAGGATGAGAAAACAATGGTGGATCACAGTCATAGTGAGCAGAAATTGCTGCAGCATGAATCTTAATAGAAGAGAAGGACAAACCTTTGTCCAGTAACTCAGCAAGATATTGAAGAGCCACACTTAAATTAGGCTTAGCAACATCAAATTCCTTTGCTGCACTCCAAATTAAAATCTCTTCCATTTATCTGTATACTTTCCTTGTACTGGGCCTTCTGGCCTCCAAAATAACATTCAAAACTTGCTGCGGAAGCTGAGACCCTCCAGGGTTTAAAACAGAATATGCCAGGCTGTTAGGTGAAGAGAGTGAAGTTTGACATTGAGTAAATGACTGTTCTCTTGAGACAGCAGGTGTGGAATCGAAGGCAAAGGCCATGGAGGCTCCAGAACCAGACTTCTCAATAATGGGTACCAGTGCTGTCGAGGCCAATCTGGAGCTATTAGAATCATCTTTGGCTTGTCCTGTCTGACCTTCAGGAGTACCTTTGGGAGGAGAGGCAGAGGTGGAAAGGCATACACATGAAGATTGCTCCAACTGAAAGAAAGAGCATCCACTTTCCACGCTGTGGGATGAAACCTTTTTGTGCAAAACTTTGGCAGCTGGTAGTTTAGTGGAGAAGCGAACAGATCTATGTCTGGAGTTCCCCATGACACTGTCAATTTCTGAAATACATGAGGATCCAATTTCCACTCGTGGGGATCCATAATTCGTCTGCTCAACACATCTGCTAAGGAGTTCTGTGCTCCCAGCAGAAACCTTGCCTGAAGATTGAGCTGTAAACTGAGAGCAGTCTGCATAGAGGATAAGAATGTGTTCCCCCTTGCTTGTTGATGTACCACATGACAGTCGTGTTGTCTGTTAGAATCAACACCTGCCCTGGAAGAAGTAAATCCTTGAAAGCTATTAATGCAAATTGGACTGCTAACATCTCCTTCAAGTTGATATGTAGATGTTGTAGTCTGGCAGGCCACGTGTCTTGTATCCACTTTCCATTTAGATGAGCTCCCCAAGCTTTGTCTGAGGCATCTGTCGTTAGAATCTGACTCGCCTCTGGCCGGGTCACAGAGAGTCCCTTGTTTAGGTGACATTCCTGAGCCCACCACAAAAATTCCTTTTGAATGCAAGGTATTATCTGAATGACAGTGTCCATATCTTGGCAGTGCTGTGTCCATACATTTTTGAGATACCATTGTAGCTTCCTCATATGCAGTTTGGCATTGGGAAGCACCAGAATACAAGATGCCATGAACCCCAAGGCTTGAAGGACTGTCCTTGCAGTCAGCCTGGACTGATGAGACAATTGATGGAAGTAAAGGAAAGATTCTTTTGTTTGTCCGGGGTCAAAAAGGCCATCTGGGATGCTGTATTCAGTCTCACACCCAGAAAGCACATGTCTTGAGAGGGTACTAGACTGGACTTTATTTCGTTCACAGAATACCCCAGGCATCTTAGCACTGCTATCACATATTGCAAATGATGAAGAAGCTCGTCGCTTCCTTTGGCCAGAATCAGGCAATCGTCCAAATAAGGATAGATCTGTATTCCTTTTAGCCTGAAGAAAGCTATCACTGGAGCCAGAACCTTTGTGAACACTCTGGGCGCAGTAGATAAGCCAAAGGGCAATGCAGAGAACTGATAATGAGAAGTCCCAGCTCAGCAGATACTTCCTGCAACTTAGCCTGATAGGAACATGAAGGTAAGCTTCCTTGAGATCCAGAGTCACCATCCAGTGATCTTTGCCCAGCAGAGGTAAAAGCTGTTGTAACGTCAACATTTTGAACTTGGGAATGTCCAGATAAGTGTTGAGGATAGATAAATCCAAAATTGGTCTCCACGTGTTCCCCTTCTTTGGTACTAGGAACAGGCGAGAATAAAATCCTAGGCCTACTTCTGGCAGAGGGACCGGCTGTATGGCCCCTATTTGCAGCAGCAGAGAAATTTGTTTGTGAGCCTCTATTCTTTGCTGAGGAGGAACGTCTGGCATGCCTTTGAAAGGAGGCAAGGTATGGAAATAAAACCTGTAACCTTGGTGTATAATATCCAATACCCATCTGTCCTGGGTAATTAAACTCCAATTTTCTTTGAAGAGTGCCAACCTTCCTCCCAAAGGTGCTGCCAGACAAGAAGGCTCTGGCAGCTGAAAAGGTAGGTCATTGGGCCTGTTTACGAAAGGATTGGCCCCTGCCCTCACTCGAAGACTGTGCAGGTGAACTCCCTGTTCTAGGTCTGAAAGAGCCCTGAGCTCTACCCCTACCACGTCTAGACCTTCCCCTAGACTGTGAATCATAAGAAGGGTACGTCCACCCCTTAGCAGGCCAATTCCTACTAAACTTCGGAGGCTGAACTTGCAAAAAATCTTTAACAGTCTGCATAGACTTGTCTTCCATTTTCTTTAAAACTGCCTCCACAGGTGAACCAAACAATACATCAGACTGTAAAGGAGCATCTAAAATCCTTGTCTTAACATGGTCAGATAAGTTCTGATCCCTCAGCCAGGCGTGCCTGCGAAGAACTGACCCAGTGGCAGCCACCCTAGATGAGGCCTGTACAGCATCAAATCCACATTGTAAAGAATGCTTACCCACCTGTTCAGAAACATGCACCAAATCTTGTAATTCTTTACACTCAATGCCTTCCGCCAGAGCATCTACCTTAGACTTCAATTGAGAAAGAAGATAGTTTTGATATTTCAACATGTGAAACTGGCAATTCAAAGCCCTCATAGCTAAGGTGGAAGAAGTATAGAATTTCTTTCCCCATCTATCTAAAGCTCTGGCCTCTATCTGGAGGAACCGGATTTTTTACCACAGAGGCCTTGACACCCTTAGGTCCCTGACTAATTGTTTCTGGGTCCGCCCTAGGACTCTTATACAGATATTTATGAGCTTCAGGCACCCTGTAACACCTGTCCGGTTTAACAGGAGCAGGAGGCAAAGAATCAGGATTAAGTGAAGCCTCTGCAAACACATCTTCCACAACATCCAGAACAGGTGGTATAGCCAAAGGCCTATGCTGAGGTAAAAGCAAAAATTCCCTAAGCCTTTTCCTGGAATCAGAGAAGTCCTGACCTTCCCATTTAAAATGCTCCCTCATGGAATGAAGAGTCTCTGAAAAAGAAAAATCCTCTGGAGGAGAAGCAGAAGGAGTAGAATCATCCACATCAGAATCAGAATAAGGAGAATACTCCTGCAAGTCTTCAGCCGAAGACTCTGAAACATCCGAAACCAGCTCAAAACTCCCCAACTCTGGTTCCACCCTAGGCCTCTTATCAGGAGGGGGCAAAGAACCTCTAATCAAAGTAATTAAATCTTCTGCCATTTTGAGCATGTGCTTCTTGGGCACAGATCCTGAAGAGCTAGGAGTGACACCAACAGAAGCTAAACCTGGCCTGCCTCTGGGAGAAGCCTTGGAAACAGAAGGAGAGGGCCTAACCACCCTAGGAAGGGAGGAGTACAGTAACCTGAGAAGCCCCTTCAGCCTGACCTGCCTCCTGAGAGGCCACATCCTGCAATATCAAAGTCTCCCCTGGGACTCCAGAGAGCCTCGGTGGAACCACCGGTTCCACTGGCCTCTAAAGAACCCGGCGTCCGTGCAGGACGACTCTTCTTACCTGGGTTTAGCTGCTTTGTCTTTGCGCTTGAAGAAGCGGGAGCATCCGGCGGCATATTGTAATTGCACCGCTTCCGAAGACCAACCTGGCACAATCTAACCTTGGCAATAGTGCGCTTAAACCTAGCTCAAAAGCGACACCCAACAACGTCGTGCTCAGGCCCCAAACAAGGAATACACAAAGTATGATAATCTCTATGCGGTATCTGCTTCCCACAAGAAATACAGTTATTCACTTTTTCTGACATCCGGTAAACCACTGAGGCAAGAAAAAAACTAAAATATTCTAGCGGGTACTTAGCCAACTTTGACTCGGTCTGAAACTCCGAATTTGAAAAATTTCAGAACGCCGAACGGCACTTGCAACGCTGCTTCTGCATCGGACCATGCGGCAAAAAAGACTGAGGATATGACATAGGTCATGCGCATTTGTACCCTGACGTCCTGATGTCAGTCTTAAGCGCCTTGACCGACGTCAGCCTAATACTTTGATATTCGGGCCGACCGAGGACAGCGGACTACCCAAGTGTAAGGACTGCAGCAATGTGAGATGAAGAACATCAATGATTTTCCCCAACATCTGTAACAGGTAGAGGGTTGATGAATGAAGAGAATAAGAGGGACAGAAGGATGGATGATATGGGGATAGTGAATCATGAAGTGCAATGGATAAGCAAGGAGGAAGTAAGGATAGCTATGAAGAATGGAAAGGCTGTTGGTCCAGATGACATACCTGTGGAAGCATGGAGGTGTTTAGGTGAAATGGCAGTGGAGTTTCTAACCTGATTATTTAATGAAATCTTGGAAAGTGAAAGGATGCCTGAGGAATGGAGAAAAAGTGTTTTGGTACCGATTTTTAAGAATAAGGTTGATGTGCAGAGCTGTAGCCACTACAGAGGTATTAAAATTGATCAGTCACAGCATGAAGTTATGGAAAAGAGTAGTGGAGGGACGTGAAGATTAGTGATCAGCAGTATGGTTTCATGCCGGGAAAGAGCACTACAAATGCGATGTTTGCTCTGAGAGTGTTGATGGAGAAGTACACAGAAGGTCAGAAGGAGTTGCATTGTGTTTTTGTAGACTTAGAGAAAGCATATGATAGGGTGCCTAGAGAGGAGTTGTGGTACTGTATGAGGAAGTCGGGAGTGTCAGAGAGGTATGTAAGAGTGGTACAGGATATGTACGAGGGGTAGTCTGACATGAGGTCTGCGGTGGGAGTGACGGATGCATTTAAGGTGGAGGTGGGATTACATCAAGGATCAGCTCTGAGCCTTTTCTTATTTGCAATGGTGATGGACAGGTTGACAGACGAGATCAGACAGGACAGCAGCATCCTTAGGTCAGCTGGTGCCCTAGGAAAGGTCTAAAGGTATTGGAACCCACCCCCCC
>NC_056746.1:219482229-219503940 GCF_019279795.1 Protopterus annectens | reverse complement strand
CATTTACCCACACACCATCTGAGGAGCGTGCAGGTAAGACTGCAGGGAACATCAGTAGACCACATTTGCATATGCATCTGTATAGGGGGAGCATCTTTGTCTTCTTTTGGCTTTTCCTAGTTAGGGGTCGCCATAGTGGATCACCTGTTTCCACTTCTTCCCGTCCTCTACACCTTGCTCTGTCACACCAACCACCTGCACATCCTCTCTCACCACATCCATAAACCTTACCTTAGGCCTTTATCTTCTCCTCTTACCTAGCAGCTTCATCCTTAGCATCATATTCCCAATATAACCAGTATCCCTGCTCAGCACATGTTCAAACCAATGCAATTCCACCTCTCTGGCTTTGTCTCCAAACTGTCCAATCTGGGCTGACTGTCTAATATACTTATCCCTAAATCCTATCTACTCTCATCACACCCAGTGCAAGTCTTAACATCTTTAACTCTGCCGCATCCGGCTCAGACTCCTGCCTGTTTGTCAATGCCACTGTCTCCAACCCATATAACATAGCTGGTCTCACTACTCTCTTGTAGACCTTCCCTTTCACTCTTACTGGTACTAGACTGTCAAAAATTACTCCTGACACTTGTTTCCACCCACTCCACCCTGCCTGTACTCTCTTCTTAACCTCTCTTCCACACTCGCCATTACTCTGAACTGTTGATCCCAAGTTTATGAACTCATCCACCTTCGCCAACTCTACTCCCTGCATCCTCACCATTCCTCTATCCTCCCTCTCATTCACATGAATATATGCTGTCATAGTCCAGCCGACCTTCATTCCTCTCCTCTCTAGAGTACATCTCCACCTCTCCAGGGTCTCCTCAACCTGTTCCCTACCCTCACTACATATCACAATGTCATCTGCAAACATAGTCTAAGGGGACTCCTGTCTGAACTCTGCTGTCAACCTGTCCATCACCACTGCAAATAAGAACGGGCTCAAAGTGGATCCTTGATGTAATCCCACCTCTACCTTAAACGCATCTGTCACTCCCACTGCAGATCTCACTGCTGTCACACTACCCTTGTACATATGCTGTACCACTCTTACATACTTCTCTGCCACTCCCAACTTCCTCACACAATACCACAACCCCTCTCTAGGCACCCTGTCATATGCTTTCTCCAAGTCCAGAAAGACACAATGCAACTCCTTCTGACCTTCCCTGTACTTCTACATCAACAGTCTCAGAGAAAAGATCACATCTGTAGTGCTTTTTCTTGGAATGAAACCATACTGCTGATCACTAATTATCACCTCCTTTCTTAACCCAGCTTCCACTACTCTTTCCAATAATTTCATGCTGTGAATGATCAATATTACCCCTCTGTAGTTACTACAGCTCTACCCATCACCCTTATTCATATAATCCAGTACCAAAACACCATTACTCCACTCCTCAGGCATCCTTTCACATTCCAAGATTCCAAACAATCTGGCTAATCATGTCACTGCCATTTCCCCTAAACACCTCCAAGCTTCCACAGTTATGTCATCTGGACCAACAGCCTTTCCAGTCTTCATCCTCTTCATAGCTATTGGTACCTCTGCCTTGTAGAGTATGCATATCTGATTTGTCAGACTTACTGTTTGTTGATGCATAGTAGTAGTAATAAACAGATATGCATATGTGCTAGTATTGTGGATTTGTACTGTTGAGGTACTGTAATGCTGCACCTACCCTGCAGCAATGCCACAGCTGTGGCCACTAACACTGCATCTCTCACATTCTTATAGAGGCCCCTCCGGGTATACCATCATTGCAGCAGCCTGTAGCTGGTGAGTATGGTTTATGTTGATGCTTGCCAATACACCAGGCATGTACTGGCTATGGTATATGCCATGCACACATCTAACACACCTACTCTTAATGCATGCTGTACATGTTCAAGTATTATTGCTATTACATGCACTGCATCACAATGGTGACCATGATGGGGTACTGGAAAGGTATGTCAAGACGCCTGCAGGATAAGTAACGTCCTGTCATTGTGAAATTTGTCCACAGGGATTAACATAATGGTGGCACACACAGACTACAGTAAGGACACATGTGAAACCACCCATGTACAGTGCACCAACAGTTTATATACCAGTATTACAATGGCAACTGTTACAGATGTACACTACGGCATAATGCATTAGTGTGGTCCATATTATTAGCTGGGACTTGGCTGCAACACGTGCTGTTCATTGTATGGGACTGTGCAAACGGACACGTGTAGCCCATACTTGTCAAGCATCTGCAAAAAGCCTGAAGGTGGGGAGGGTGTGTCAGCATGACATACCAGTGCACTGCAGCAGGAAGCCATACAGATGGCAATAATGGCTGTATCTACACACAGACTGGGTCAGTAACTGTGGCAGACTGAACTCTACACCCATAGAAATAGTGACAACAGTGTAGACACTGCATGTGGATGTACAGGACTTATGGCACATATCAGGCTCATGTACTGTTAATATATGTAGTGATTGTGTCCCATGGCAGATCAAGGAATGGTGCATCACATCAATAAGAGTGTGTAGACTCCCCATAGCCACGGTATGATCTGGAGTTGCCAGTGTAATACTATTGGATTGTTCATACATGGTCTGCTAATGTTGAGAGCTGTAAACCACACATCAAGCATTCACAACGGACATCTGACCACACATCATCCCAGGTACGTTTTGCTGGAAAACGGGGTCTGTGAGTATTACAGCTGACATAACTGACACAGTACTACACATTCAGCAATGGGATGTACACCTGTGAATTGTGGTGCACAGTACATGGCAGGGTGCATAACAGGTGCACAGCAAAACTGTTTAATGGGGGCAGTGTTCCCCAGGGGAAGGAGCATCACCTACTACCACAGGCCATGCCTCACACACATGCATACTGTTGCTAGCATGGATTGACCATAGCTGCACTGCATGCTGTTGTGTACCATATGTTATGCATGTTGACAGATGGGTAATGGGAGGACTGTGTGTACTATCATTGTGCAACCTCACCTGTATGTGTGTCTGTGTGTGTGTCTCTGTGTGGGTGGGTGTTCATGTCATCTGAAGGTTCAATGTGGTGTAGAGGAGGGAGGATGTTGCATGTAGGATATGTAGGATGTGTGTGTAGGTGTGTGGGTGTCCATGTATGCACATGTGTGACTGTGGAGTTTATGATATGGCAGTACTTCCCTTTGTGATAGTGCAGGACATGGACTGACAAGACAACTGGAATACTCGTCTGATATGTAATCACAGGACAGCTGATGGTCTAAAGGTCTGTAGCATGGAACATGTATTGGGAGGGAAAATAGATACCTGGCATACCCTCAATATCGCATACAGCAGGGAGGTGAATGACAACCTACGTAGGCAGCACTACAGATGCATTGGGGAATTACTAGACAACAGCAGAAAGTGTATACATTCATCACAGTTGTCACACGATAGGCTGACTGAGCAGCATGTCAGGCATATACTGAGCAATCGTTACACGACACTAGTGTGTGACATTATGGAGGGAACGTATCAGCACCTCACATAGGGACCAAGCTCACAAAGTACCAACATACACAGGGTTTACACTGAATGACCGCAATGAGGCCATGTAAACAGTGCTACACTCAGGTCATGGAGTTAATGGAGTAACAGGTCTTGTGTTGTGGTCACTTCTGTAAGCATTTAGAGGAATGAAATGTTAATGAGTGGCATTAATGAGTGTATGTCACAAGGCGTGATGCATAATGGTCAACTTAAGGGAATACACATGGGACTGTCTGTAGCATCACAGATAGGTAGGTATTAAGGTGGAGTGTTTGTGTGTGTGTGTGTGTGTGTGTGTGTGTGTGTGTGTGTGTGTGTGTGTGTGTGTGTGTGTGTGTGTGTGTATGGTTATGTAATGCTGGACAGGTCTTAAAGTGCATTTCTTTTTTATCCCCCACAGGTGGCGAGGTGAGTCAGGGTCCCTCCTGCAGGCAACCTGATGTTGGTGTGCACGCAGACACGGACAATGAGGAGACCATGATTGAGGCACAGGTGGGTTTGTCAGGGGTCGACACAGAGTCAACATTTGACATCCCCCTCAGCCACCCCACCCCCGCATGCAGTTTCAGTGCCTATACATTCCCCAATCACCAGTGGCCATAGCTGAAGGACAGTTGGCAGTTAGTGGCAGTGCACAGGGTAGTGTGGTGATCATGCCAGCTGTGTCTGTCCACAGCAGGCATAGCCAGATGTCCAGCAGGCCACCACATGGGCGGATGTGCCAGGGTGCTCATGGTAGGGCTGCTGGTCATCCTGCCCCTGGCAGAGGTGCCACAACTAGTACCACCAGGCGCATGTTTCAGGCCATCATGGAGGCACAGGCACATAGAGAAATGTACAACAGACAGGTCCTGAGGCTGCAGAGGGCTGCCTACTCATCTGTAAGTGACAACATCGGTGAACTTGCTGCTGCCCTCCGTGAACAGAATGAGATCATGAACAGATGGTGGGGTGAGATGGTGGGCTTCCTCGACCATGGTACATCTGTGCTTGAAAACCTGGTGGGAGTGGTGTGATGGCCGCGTGGACGTAGGCCAGAATCTGGGGGTCGATGTGGAAGGATGCCAAGCCACTCCCGTACTGGAAGTAGTAGCCCCAGCACATCACTGGGGTTGCTGTCCACACAACAACAAAGCAGGCCTCATACACATGGCCCTAGCCAATCCCAGGCGGGACATGGTTTCAGCGGACATATACCATCAGGGGAGAGCAGCACCTCAAGGCCTGTACCTGCATGTGCCCATGGAACCACTGGCAGGCACAGTCAAAGTGTCCGTGGCCGGAGGCGGTGAACTGCACAGTCTGCCAGGTATGGTCTTCAGCTGTCCAAAAACACCTGTATGGCAGCCACATGGCAGAACGGTGTACATGCATACCCAAGGGCAACTCCATACTGACATGCACTACATCACCACGCCCCATCCAAATAAATAAACCCCTCACCCACACACATGGTGACAAATGTATGGACCACCCTCGGCCTCTGGCAAACCAGCAACACACCCTGTGCATATGATGATGCCTGTGCCACATTCCTGTCATCCATAACATCGATGCAGGGACAGGCTAATACAGTTCTGATGCACACGGTGACTAATACAGTGCATCAATGTACTGCAGTGTAACATGTCGTCAGAAGTAATGTGTAATCCATACAGGTCAGGTAGTGTAGCCATCCAGCTATGATGCATGTCAGCTGTTAGTAACACTGGGTGAATGTTACCTCCATAATGTTATCCATTTGTGTAGTAGGTGTACATGTGTCAGCAGGAGGATGGTCTGCAGTCATATTCCACAAGGGTTATGGCACTGCACTGTGGTGACACCATGGCTGTGACTTAATCAGAGTACAGTTGCACACATGTCCGAGGATTGTCTAACAGTAATTCCCTGTGCCACAGACAGGTGACCCGCTGTATACTACTCAGCCAAGCTCCTCGTGGTGTCCTGCAGAGTACTACAAAAGCAGCAGAGCGACAAGAGTGACTTTCAACTGATAAGTATTTTTTTCTCTGCATTTTCTCCTGCGACTGCTAGGTCTCACCGAAAAGCGATTTCTAGCATTTCTGAGCTTTAAAAAACTATTTGCTACATACTAATGTTAGCACTTTAAGTCAAGTCATTTTTTTTTTGTGCTGTTTAACTGTTGTAGGCTACACACTAAAATGCGCGGCCTGTTATAAGCATTCATTACAGCCGAGTGACGTCTCCAGGCGTTTCTGCAGTTACACCCTACTGCTCCTCTAGGCGTCAAATATTGTCTGTTCATATTTGCATTAATAATTCCAAAACCATGTTACATACAAGGTATTGGAAAATTTTATCTTGAAGCATACATGATAGCAAACACAATTGTATTGATATATGACCTCTGTCAATGGGTATTTGTTAAAAATGTAAGGTGATAAATTCAATTTTAAATGCTGAAGCCACGCCCACTAGGAGTTAAAGGTACACACTCAAAAAAGCTCTGGTGGAGGGAATGAGTTTTTGTGAAAGTTCATTGTATCTCTTGTCTAAAAAGAAAAAAAATATTCTTGTTTCCTGCCTTTTCTAAGCTAGTCTAGTCCAGTTTTCAGGTTCTGCTGAATTCAGGACTGTGGTATAAGTTCCTGTGTTGCCCATATCCTTACTTGGATAAGAGGAAGTTTCTCTGTTCACCAGTGAGAGTGGGGAGCTTTGAGCAGCCTATCTGTCCCTGGAGGGGTGGTCACAGCCCAGCAACTTATAGTTTATTGGCCGTTTTGGGCTAATTCCCATCTCTTTCATATCCCTGCCTGAAAACCTGCTTTTACGCAGTGTTGCCCACCGAGCAGCGCCAGTTAGCTATGGTTAAACTATTCCAAGCTCCACGAAGTCTGCTCTTCAATTTTTCCCTTGGAATTATTCAAACTCTCAAATTAAGCACTCTAACTTTCCTTTTTCAGCCCAGCACTTACTCCAAGCTTTCAGTAAGCACAAATAAACACTAACACCACACCTCCCCCTTTATTACACAATAGTACAAGGCTCACTATTCGTCCCTACCGGGCAATCAGTAAAACAGTTTAGTTACCCATACAGGCATGTCCAAAGGGCAGTTTCAGGTATACTCTCCAGTCCTGCTGGTGAATCTGGGAATCTTGAGGCAATGTTACAACTGCCTTATGTCCACGGACATCCCTCTCCTCCTTTCAACAAACACAAATGTATGTGAGAGATGCAACTATACAGCCCAACTGGAGGCCAAGCTCTCTCAACCAAAGACTGGAACAGCCAGTCAGGAGGAGAAGGGAAATACTTGCACCATACTTCCAGTCTCACATAGAACAGTTCATACATGCACCAGCAAACACACAAATACACAAAAACATACTCGGAGGATCTAAATAAAAATCTGCCTAAGCAGTAGAGACCTCCAAAGCAGACATCCAAGCAACCTCCACCCTCGAACAACATCCACGCATCACATACTTCACAGTCAGTGTGCCACACAACCATAGCCCTTAAGGCACAATAACACACCCAATACACTAGTAATAGGTGACTACTGTCAGGTACACTTGCATTCCACTCACTAGACTGAACAAGAAGGTTACTGTAAGCTGCCTGTCGGGTGCCAGGATCCGCCACATAACACAAGCACTCAGGTCACTCCAAAACAAGTACAAATATGACTGTCATTGTATATGTTGGTGTGAACAACCTGAGACGTACCTCCCTGGACTACATGAAAAGAGACAGAGAAGCTCTCTGATCATGTAGCCCAGGCCGGTATGACCCTGACCCCGAGTAGCATCTTGCCCTCACCAAGAATGATGCCACAGTATGAAAAAAATTATCAGTTCTAACAATTGACTAAGCTATTGGTGTCGTTCAAAGGGGATCCAAGGTCTGTCAGCCTGGGACAACATGCTCGACAAGCCACACTGCTTTGCCAGAGATGGCTTGCACCTGTCGCCCTTAGGCTTTCGAATACTGGCCAAGGCTCTTGCCACCCCCATAGTACCTTTTTTAGGCAAGGCTCAAAAGACAAACCTACCTCCATAAACAAAAGAAACCAGAAACTGAGGGTAATGCTACTCCATGCAAAAGTCTAAACCTCAAAATGCACGCACTCGAGGCACTCCTTAACATGGAGCAAATTGATATCTGTGCAGTAACAGAAACCTGGTTCAAAGCTCCAGAGAACACCCCAGCACTACCAGGCTAAAACTCATACCATACCTTTTGGCCCCAGAACCCGGACCGAAATACAAAAGGAGGGGGTGTATCCATTTTCATAAAGGATACCCACACCTCCAGGTTAGTAGCACAGCACGAGGCCTCAGAGACCATCCATGTGCAACTAACAGTGGGCAAAGCTGCTTTTCAGATCGTAGCCTGCTACAGATGACCTACCTTGTCTCAGGACCCCCACTCAGCATTTCTGAGAACATTGGAAAATATAAAGGTCCTACCTAACATCATGATATTGGGAGGTTTCAACTACCCAAACACTGACTGGGATAACTACTCAAGTACAAACTCCTTTGCCCAACGCTTCCTAGAGTTTATAAAATCAAACGCCCTGGAACAGCTGGTCAGCACGCCCACAAGAGGTGACAACATACTGGACCTGATCATCACCAACATGGGGGATCAGTGCTCCACACCAGAGGTAAATCCATCAGATCATAAACTAATCATGCTGGACATCCACATCCCGATCCCACCCCCAGTCAAGGAAACCACTGTGAAAATCTTTTCAAAAGCCAACTTCACACTTCAAGACCGAGGTGGAAAGTTTCAAACCCCCTTGCTAAAGGATAATGCTGCCCAAACCACAGAATCCTTCACAAATGCATTCTATGAGCATCTACAGGAATGCATGGATAGAGCCATCCCAAGTAAAACAAAGACTTAGTCCTCCAAAAAGAGGAAAGCAGTTTGGTGGTCTCCAGCCATAAATAAGCTATACAACAGAAGAAGGAAACTACTACATGATGGAGCAAAATCCCAAAAAGGAAAGGCATCACTGATCAATATTAGCAAGAAACTACAATCCCTCATAAAATCATCCAAGGCCAGTTTCGAAAGAAAAATTGCCAAAGACTTCTTTAGCTATGTCAGGAATCTAGGTGGCAACTCTCAGTTATGCTCTGAGCAAGTGCAAAATGGCAAAAATACACTGAACCAACTGACACTGTCAACATCCTGGCTGACGGGTTCAGTGCAAACTTCACCCCCCCACCCCCAAAAGGGCCAGTGTCCATCCCAGAAGAATGCAGAGCCCCAGACATCACGGACACGCAGGTAAAAACAGCCCTCTCCAAAGCTAAGAACACAGCATCAATGGGACCGGATGGTATCCCAGACTGAATCTTACACGAGCTCCAAAAGGAACTAAACCCTCACCTAAATTCACTGTTCAAACTCAGCCTTACCACAGGCTATGTACCCAAAGAACGGCGCACAGCAACAGTCACCCACTCCACAAAGGTGCTGCCACAAAGTACAGTTTTGTACCTACCATAAATGTAGATGTCCGAACTGGATAGCATCTGCAGTCATAACAACTGGGTTGTCCTGTCGTCAGGCAGCCCTTCAGTCGGCCGGATTCCAAAGTCCGGGTCCGCTCGCTGATGTCGCACTTCACCCGGCGTCATCTCTGTTGGTTCGGGTATAAAGGCATCAGCCGACGCCATTTTCCTCAGTGTTTCTTGCCCCAGATGCCAGTTGCCCTCTTGGAAGGCTAAATTTTGGGTAAATGCCAATGTTTCCAAAAGATAGAAGGCAAACACAAAAAATAAGCATGTATGTACATATATACAAACAAATACACCATAAGAGACTCCCCCCCACCAGCTAGCTATTAGGAGGGTAAATACCCTAGGAGTACCACAGAGGGGAAGGAGGGAGGGTAATCCTGACTGCAGATGCTATCCAGTTCGGACATCTACATTTATGGTAGGTACAAAACTGTACTATGTCCTTCATGGATGCATCTGCAGTCATAACAACTGGGTAGAATACCATAGCCAACTAGGGGAGGAGGAAGAATAGATTATGGTGTGGTTAGGATCCCTTGCAGTACAGCAGTGGCAAACCCTGCTCGGGATCTGGAATACAGAGGTAAATTATAATGCTTGGCAAATGTATGCACGGAGGTCCAAGTAGCCGCCTCAATAATGTCCTTGGTTGCCACTCCTCGTAAGAAGGCTGTGGTAGTGGCTGTTGCCCTTGTAGAATGAGGCCTTATGTTCTGCGGAATTGGTTTTCCATGAAAGGAGTAACAGAATCGTATGCAATTTCCTATCCATTTGGAGATTGTCTGTTTGGAAATCGCTTTTCCTTCCCTCCTGTTGCATAGGCTACAAACAGCTGGTCAGTTTTTCTGTTACTTTTTGTTCTGTCCAGGTAGTAGCGTAGCTGTCTATGTACATCCAAGGTATGCAGCATTCTTTCTCCTCTGTTTTGTGGGTTTGGGAAGAAGGTAGGTAGGTGGATTGCCTGGTTTAAAGACACTCTGGATACCACCTTAGGCATAAATGTAGGATTAGTCCTCATGGACACTATCTTGGTGGAAGATTAGGAAGGGTTGTACTGCCATTAGGGCCTGAAGTTCAGAAACCCTTCTTGCTGAGGTTATTGCCAGTAGGAAAGCAGTTTTCCACGATAGATGCTGCAGGTCTGCTGTTGCTGCTGGTTCAAAAGGTGCGAGTGTCAACTTTTCCAGCACAAAGTTCAAATCCCAAGCTGGCAATGGTGGTTTCCTAGGAGGTTTTACATTCTTGATGCCTCTGAGGAACTGCCTGAGTAAAGGATGTGAAAAGACAGGTGGGTCAAAGCTGTATTCTGCTGAAATAGCTGATGCATGTATCTTGATGGAGGAATAGGACAGGCCTGTATGTAGAAGCTCTGCCAAATACTCCAGAATGTTAGCAATGTCTATATTGGACACATCTTTTCCTCTTTCAGTACTCCAAATGACAAACCTTTTCCATTTTCCTGCATAGTTCCTTCTTGTTGAAGGTCTGCGGGCTTCAAGGATAATGTCTTTAACCCTTTGGGAAAGCTCTGGATTAGTTGCTGCTATGTGATGTTCCATGCAGTCAGTTGCAAAGTTTTTAGGTTTGGATGCATGATGCTGTAGTTGTTCTGGGTTAACATCAAAGGCATCAGCGGTATTGGCCATATTTTGTCCCGAGACATGCTCCTCAGCAATGGGTACCAGTGTTGTCTTGGCCAGTTTGGAGCTATCAGGGTTATCCTTGGACATTCCTCCTTGATTTTTAGTAGTACCTTGTGTATCAAGGGAAGAGGTGGGAATGCATATGCTGTCAGACCTTTCCAGCTGAAGGAGAGCGAGTCCACTTTCCATGCAAGTGGGTGGAACGTCCTTGTGCAGAATTTTTTGAGCTGGTGATTGAGAGGGGAAGTGAATAGATCTATCTGTGGCATTCCCCATTTCTTTGAGATTGCCTTGAAGATGTCCGGGTGTAGCATCCATTCGTGAGCATCCGAGGTGGTTCTGCTTAACATGTCTGCTAGAGTATTCTCCTTTCCTGGTACGAATATTGCCTGTAACTGGATGTTGTAGCTGAGCGCCAGGTTCCAAAGGTCCAAAGTCATTCTGCATAGGGGGTATGAATGAGTGCCTCCCTGTTTGTTGATGTACCACATGACTGTGGTGTTGACTGTGGTGTTGTCTGTCCTTATCAAATGTCCTGCTTTGAGGAATGGTCTGAATTTTTGGATTGCCAGCTTTACTGCCAGCATTTCTTTTAGGTTGATGTGCAAATGGAGCTGGTCCTGTGTCCACGATCCTTGTACGCATTTGTCCAGCATGTGAGCCCCCCATCCCAGGTCTGAGGCGTCTGTTGTGATGGTTTGGCTTGCTTGATAGTTGTGAAAGGGTAGGCCTGGATTTGACTGGCATGCTTGAGCCCACCATAGGAACTCCGGTTTTAGGCATGGGATTAGAGGAATTTCTGCTTCTAGGCTGTGCCTGTGTTGGGACCATAAATTCTTTAGGTACCACTGTAGTTTTCTCATATGTAGTCTGGCATGTGGAACCAAGATTATGCAGGATGCCATGAAGCCCAAGGCCTGTAGAACTTTTCTTGCTGTTAGCTTGTTCTGTTTTGTTAGTGCCAAGAAGTAAAGAGGAGTTCTTTTGTTTTTCTGCAGTTAGGAATGCCATTTGTTTTACTGTGTCCAATTCCGCGCCCAAGAATGTCCTTGTTTGGGATGGTATCAGCCTTGACTTTTGTAAATTGACTGTGTATCCCAGTGCTTGTAGCAAGTAAATGACCCTTTGTAAATCTGTTGTCAGCTTGCTTTTGTTGTCCCCCTGTAGCAGACAGTCGTCCAGGTATGGATAAATTTGGATTCCCTGTAGTCTGCAGTGGGCGATTACTGATGCCAGGCATTTTGTGAATACTCTGGGCGCAGTAGATAAGCCAAAGGGCAATGCTGAGAATTGATAGTGCTCTGATCCTGCAAGAAATCTGAGGTATCTTCTGCAAATTGGTCGTATGGGGACGTGCAGGTATGCCTCCTTGAGATCTAGAGTTACCAGCCAGCACTCCTTGCCCAGCATGGGAAGAAGTTGCTGGAGGGTCAGCATTTTGAATTTTGGGACAATGATGTATGTATTTAAGATGGACAGGTCGAGAATAGGTCTCCCGTTTTTTTCCTTTCTTGGAACTAGGAATAGTCTGGAGTAGAATCCTTTGCCTTGTTCTGTTATTGGCACTTTTTCCACAGCTCTCATCTTTGTTAGTTGCATTATCTGCTGTAGAGCTTCTGTTTTTTGATTTGGAGGCAGGTTTGGCATTCCTCTTTTGACTGGTAAAGTGTGGAAGTGGAACCGGTATCCTTGGTCTATGGTTTGCAGAATCCACTTGTCTGTTGTGATATAGTGCCAGTTTTTCGAAAATAAAGTTAATTTTCCGCCTAATGGTGCTGCTATTTGTTCCCTGGTAGGCGGAGTTAGAATCAAGTCACTGTGCTGTTGTAGTGGCAGTGGCTGTGTCTGTGCCTCTGTTATTACCTTGCCACTGTCGTCCTCTGTAGGCACCCCTCTGGATTGATTTCTGCCTCTGGGACGTCTATTCCTGCCCCTTTGGGATCTTGTGGAGTCAGGAAAGGACCAATTTTGGCAGGCCAGTTCCTGCTAAACCTTGGGGTTGGACCTGCAAGAAATCTTTAACCGTTTGTACAGATTTTGCCTTTTCTTCCATTTTCTTCATTACCTGCTGGGCAGGTGTACCAAACAAACTGGCCTTATCCATAGGTGCATCTAATAACCCGGCTTTAACATGATCCGGTAAGACCTGTTCCTTCAGCCATGCATGTCTTCTTATCACTGTGCCAGTCATGGCTGATCTAAATGAAGCCTCCAGTGCATCATAGCCACATTTTAAGGAATGGTTACTAACCTGTTGTATGTTATTTACCATTTCTAATATATATTTCTTATCTATAGAGTCAGAGGATAGCTTTTTAGTTAACTGTTCAAGCATAAACTCTTGGTATTGTATCATGTGAAACTGACAATTTAAAGCTCTAGCTGAGAGAGTAGCGGAGGTGTAAACCTTTTTGCCCCATCTGTCTAAAGACCTGGCTTCCCTTTGTGAAGGAATAGGGTTTTTTGCTGTGGTCGAGGCTGCTGCCTTAGACCCCTGGGATATGGTTTCGGGGTCTGCAAGTGGGGCCTTGTATAAGTGGTGATGAGTGTCTGGAACCCTGTAAAATCTGTCTGGTTTGACAGGGGCTGGAGGTAAGGAATCTGGTGCAGAGCAGACATCATTAAATGCATCGTCCACAACAGAGAGGACAAGAGGTATAGCTAAAGGCCTGTGCTGTGGTAGGTGCAGAAAAGTCCTAAGTCTTTCTGGAATCTGAGAAATCCTGTTCCTGCCATTGGAATTGTTCTCGCATGGCATGTAAGGTTTCCCCAAAGGAGAATTCTTCTGGTGGAGAAGCAGCTGGAATGGATTCTTCAGCATCTGAGTCTTCATAATTGGAGAAATGAGCCTCTGGCTGGTCTGTAATATCAGAGTCCTCCGCGGAATCAGAGGACACAGGCTCGGGGGGCTCTGCTCTAGGTCTCTTTTCTGGGGGCTGAGAGGCCCTGTCTGGGTGAGATTGAGATCCCCTAATTAAGGATATTAAATCCTCTGCCAGAGTAAGCATTTGTGAACTAGAAGTGTACCTAGTAGAGGGGGGCTAAACAGGCACTGATTTAGTAGATTTGGCTGCTTTAGCCCTGGCAAAGGCCTTAATAGACATGGCTGCAGGAGGCCTAGCAGCACCACGTGCTGGGGTAGAGACATCCAAAGGGATGGTGTCTGATAAGTCACTAGTAACCACTGTAGGTAAGATTTCTGAGGCCGTTTCAAGGTAAGATGCAGGAGCCTCAGTAGTAGTCATTGATTCAGCTGTGCTTTGATCAGTTTTCTCGGTTTCGCCGAAACCGAGACACTCATGTTTGCTTAACCATGGTTTGGCCGAAACCGCGGACCGCGAGTGTCGGTCTTTTCTTTGCGTTTTTAACAATCTGGGTAGTCGGAGGATCCGGCGGCATAATGTACGCAAAATCTGAGCGAAAACTGTTCAGCAAACTCCGACCGACGCCTAAGCGTTCGTCGGTTGAATGAGGCACAGGCTGAACAGGCTGCTACGCCGTGGTCTGGGCCTAAACAAGGCGAACAGTAAGAGTGGAAATCTTTATGAGGTATTTGTTTCCCACAAGTTAAACAGTTATTGACTTTTCTGACATCGGCTGAGGCAAGAAAGAGTCCACAACGGGTACTTAGCTTTTAGAAGTCTTGATAGTATTCGTAGTAATCTCTGTATCTGAACGACCGGCACTTGCGAACAGCTTCTGCTTCGGGTGCCAGGCGGCAAGAAAGACTGAGGAAAATGGCGTCGCCTGATGCCTTTATACCAAGACCAACAGAGATGACGTCGGGTGAAGTGCGACATCAGCCGAAGCCGGACCCGGACTTTGGAATCCGGCCGACCGAAGGGCTGCCTGACGACAGGACAACCCAGTTGTTATGACTGCAGATGCATCCATGAAGGACATCAGAACCTGGGAACTATTGCCCTATAAACCTGACTGGCCTGGTCTGCAAAGCTATGGAGCGAATCATGGAACTCAAAGACATTGGGAACCTCCAGACACTGGACCCTACCCAATTCGGCTATGTTAAAGGCAGATTCTGCCTCCTAAACCTAGTTGACTTATTTGAAACCGTCACCAAGGCCATAGATGAAGGAAAGGTAGTCCACACAGCCTACCTGGACCTTGCCAAGGCCTTTGACACCATTCCCCACTCTGGCATCATAGATAAGCTCGCCAGCTTGAATATTAACCCCTATGTCACGAGATGGGTGGCCAACTGGCTCATGGATAGAACACACATGGTCAGAGTTGTGGGTGCCATGTCCAACTCTAAACCAGTTACAAGTGGCGTCCCACATGGCTCGGTCCTGGAACACCTCCAGTTCGGTATAAACTTCTCTGACGTATAGGCAAGCACGGGAGGACTATGGCTGACCAAGTTCACAGATGACTGCAAACTGGGGGCCATAACTGACTCTCTGGCTGACACAGACATCCTCCAGAAGGGTCTTACAGAGACAGATACCTGGTGCCAGAACCATGGCCTCAAGCTGAATGCCAAAAATTGCATAGTCATCCCCTTTGAGAAGAACAAAGTGCCCACGAATTATCACACAGGTGGTAATCCACTAAGTACGGAAGATGTAATTAGGGACCTGGGGACCCAGGTAGATACCAACCTCTCCTTTGATAATCACATTGCCAAAGTGGTTAGAAATTCCTTCTATGTAGCCCACCTAATCACGAAAGGGTTCACCTCTAGATCAAGAGAGGTCATTGTGCCCCTCTACTTATCACTCATTAGGCCCATAATAGAGTACAATGCCCCATTTGGAATGTACCCAACTCGACACCTGCAACAGCTGGAAAGACCGCAGAAGTACCTTACCAACAGGATCATGGACCTCAAAGAGATGCCCTATGCAGCTCGACTAAAGAAACTCCAGCTCTACTTGGTTAATTACAGCCTGCTCAGAGGTGATTTCTGCCTGACGTATAAGGCCATGTCCAACCCGGAATTAATGGACATGCTCCACCTCAAGAAAACCAAATCTCTTAGAGCCACATGCTCCAGTGAATTAAACCTCAGCACAACAATAAACAGGACATGCTGGAGGTAAAGATTCCTGTCCCAAGGACTTCCCTCGCTAAAGAATAGAATCCCAGTTTATGTTAGGCAGAGCCCCTCACTGACTCTCAAGAGAAATCTTGACGAGTGGATGGGAAATCATAAATTTACCCCTGGGATCACTCCAGTGGCCCTGCTTAACAGAGGCCCAGGAAACTAATTTAAAAGGGAGGCGAAAGTCAACACATTCTGGCTAGGCTTATAAATGCCCTTGGGCAGATAGCCTAGTACCTACCTATGGGACATGTATAATCTGCTACCATATGAAGACCCATCCACATACACGCACACTCTTACATGGCAACACTGACTAGACCCTACCTAGGTATGTTGTGCTACTGAACTGTGTGGCTTTCAATGCACACACCACACAACATTTAGGGTAAGGTGTGTACCCGGTTACATGCAGAACATCCACAGACATGTACAGTATGGTAATGGTGGATGTAATGGTCGCATATGGATAATACATAGTGTGACACTGCATCATACACACACTGACAGACACATAACAGGCAGACACACATCCGAGAGACGTAGGCCTACTGGTTCTAACTAGTCCGTGTGTCCATTGTGTCACAGGTAGGCTGCACACAGCACGTGTAACTGGGGAGTATTGTGGTTTCAGTTACCTGTATGGCTGATGGTGACAGTGATCACCATACAGTGGTACATGGGGCATATACCAGGTGTACCATGGTGTACTGGCAGTGTACACAGCACCTACACCCCCCAGTGGTTATTGTACGCACTTCAACCCATGATGACACTCTGGCATACTGACCATCACACATTGCCCATGACTGCAATACAACCCATTGTATATCACAACAGTGTACTACAGGGATCTGCATCTAATGCACATGCCAGAAGCATACTAGTGTGTTGCATTGCCATGCCTCACCTATGGGGGGAGGCAACACTATCTGTACTACTGTGTGGCAATGTGTAGTGTAATAGGAGTATGTGGCCTCAGAATGGTGTACCCTACAGATATGCAGACATGCACACATACACACTTGCCAGATGTCAATGGGTTTTGCATGCCTATCGACCCATCTGTGCAACAGTGTTGTGCTGTTAATAGCCGTTAGGGTGAAGAGTGTAACAGGGTACATGTCAAGTCCAACATAGCAGCAGCAACATCCGACTATGGCAATGGGTGTTGAGGTGGTTGTGAAGGCGATCATGGAGTTCCGACCTACAGATGTACTAACACACAGACACTATAGGCAGTAATGCACACGTACACATGTGCATTGCTGTAATTAGTCATAGCTTTGTCCATGGCTATTGTCCGTGGGGAGAAGGGCTGTGTAGGTGTTCTGTGTACATTGGTATCATGCTACCTGCCATGTGCCAGCAGGCAATCTATCAACAAACACCACTTTGGTGGCTGTTGGGGTGAGAGTGACATGCATCAGCCAATCCTTGGGGTGCCTTCTGCACATGGCCAATGAGGTGATCCAGTTGAAATGTATGCAACATGTAGTACAACACATGCTTGGTGCCTGTGTTGGAGATCTGTACCAAAGCATGTTCTGTTGACTGTGTTAGTGTAGTGTAGGTACCCGTGGCAGGTGGTCCATACAGGTTGTTGTCTCCTATTTGTGCCAGTTAGTACAGAGCTGGGCGGACATGTCAGTGTTAATCAAGCATAAGTTGTCTGTATGTATCCCAGCTGGATACCTGCCATCTAAACATCTGTAGAGGGACTCACAGACATTAGGTTGGCAAGTAGCTATGCTGTAGGATAAATGTGTTGACAGATGGATGTTTGACAACAATATGTATGCCAGTACTAAATGTTGTACGCCCTCACTAACATGTTCTGTACAGACAGTACTCTACAGTGGCATTCCACATGTCTGATCATTATCGAGTAGGGGATATACACAGACACAGCCCACACATCAGGAACATGACACTGAGGCCTCGGAATCCAGCTATGCCTGCAGGTGTGCTTGTTACCAGTAGTACTTTTAGCATTCTACCCTTGCCTGGGACAGCAATGTCAAAAGTAGTACCGCCATGTTACACTAAATGCCAGTGTGACAGCATGTACCCTAGGTTACTACCCCTGCACGTAACACATTCATATAGATAACAGTGCTGTGCAGATTTCGTATACTTGTGTGTCCCAAACAGGACACTCGCACCCCTTGCTACTGTAATTATAGCAGACAGATGCATGTATTGTACATGGCATTACATACACTTATTACAGATGTCAATATCCAGGGTTTGACATGGCCTTGTATGTTAAACAGAGATAGTTTCTGAGTATACAATATGCCACAGAGTATAACTGGAGGTTTTTCAGACTGTCAGCATAGGGCATGTGCTTTAGGCCTGTGATACTTTTAACGATATATTTCTGCAGCCTTTGCAGATGTCATGTGAGGTACATACCAAATAGGGCTTTGTACTCTGTGTATATGTGTAACGAGGGATGAGTACAGTGGGACAACTACCTCTGTTTTCCAGGACGAAAAGCCATTAGTGATGAGGTGTACCACACAGAAGGATCACCTCACTGTTGTGGCAATGTGGTTATTGAATGTGACACCACTGTCCACCTGTGTCCCCAAGTCTGTCATCACACCTTTGGTGTTTAGTGTACTGCCACCTATGTGGTAATTCATGGGTACATGGTATTTCCCAAAGGGGATAACCACACATTTCTGGCCATTACGCTTGAGCCCATGGCTCTGGCACCAAGCATCTGTTTCTGTAATGCCCTTTAGTAGAATACCCACATCATTTGGGGATTCAACAGTGGCTCCTGGTTTGCAGTCATCTGTGAACTTTGTTAAATAGGGTCCCATAGTGTTTGCATGTACTTCAGAGAAGTAGATACCAAACATGAGCGGTCCCAAGAATGAACCCTGAGGTACTCCACTTGTCACTTGTTTGTAGCTAATATTGGAGTCAGCTATTTTTACAGTGCGTGTTCTGTAAGTAAGCAAGTTGGCAACCCATCATGTGACATGCAAATGTATGGTCAGCTTAGTACGTTTATCTATGTTTCCAGAGTGGGAGATGGTGCAGAAGGCCTGGGTGAGGTCCAGATAGGCTGTGTGGACCACCTTATCCCCTTCCATAGTTCTGGAGACTGATTCAAAGAAGTCAATCAGGTCCAGGAGACATGACTGGCCCTTCACTAGGCCAAACTGGGTGGGGTCCAGTGTTTGAGGCTTGCCAATGTCTTCATTTATACGTTCCATTATAATGCATTTCATGCCCTTGCAGATCACGCTCGACAGACTGATGAGATGGTAGTTCACGGAATCCAAGGTGGATCCCCCCCTTGTGGAGTGGGATAAGTGTAGCTGTGTGCCGCTCAGTGGGCATGAAGCCTGAAGCGAGGCTATGATTACATGTGACACACAGGGGAGGTGCAAGTTCATTTTGTAGTTCATGAATTACATAGCCTGGAATGCCATCTGTTCCCATGGATGCTGTATTCTTAGCTGTGGAGAGTGTGCTTTCTTCTTGTGTGGCCATGATTACTTGTTATTTTGCAATACGTTGGTATTGAGGATGGGCCCTTTAGGGGTGGAGTGGGGGGTGAATGTGACAGCACACTGATCTGCCACGATATTGGCAAAATCCTTGGGATCAGTATATTTAATGCCATTCTGTTGTAGCTCTGATCAGTTCTGAGCATTGCCAGTTTGATTCTGGACATAACTATTAAATGGCTTGTTGTTGTCTTTGGAATCTGTGGCTATTTCATATATGTAACTAGCTTTGGTGGATGCTATGAGGGATCTCAGCTTCTTACTGAGGCTGGCAAAGGAGCAGTTTGCATCCTGGGATTATCCCTCTGTCTTCAACAGTCTCTTCCTTCTGTTGTACACTTTGTTTACGGCAGGGGTCCACCATATTGGCTGTCTTTGTTTGGAGGGGGGCATCTTGGTTCTATTTGTGATGGCACGATACATGCATGAGTGGATGTGCTCATACAGTGCCTCATTGTAGGATTCAGCAGTTGGTCTACCATCTCCCATCTCCACGGGTGTATCACAGTTTCTCACATCTAACTTGAGTAGCATGAAGTTGGCTTTATAGAGAATTTTTACGGGGGTGTCCTTCCTGTGGTTTGGGGATGGGATGTGGATGTCGACGGTGAATAGCTTATGGTCAAACCTGACCAATGAGGGGGGTGACCACTGGTGTGGAGCATCTCATATGTTGGTAATGACCAGGTCTAGGATATTGGAGTCCCTGGTTGGACAATGGATTACGTGATCCAGGGCACTGGAATCCAAGACCTCCAAGAACCATTGGGGAAAGGCATTGTTAGCTGAATAGTTCTCCCAGTTAATGAAGGGGTAGTTTGAATCACCCAGTATGAGGGTTTTTGGTTGCATCTCAATAATTCCAGTATGTTTAGTGAGATGTAGTGAGGATCTTGGGTCATGGTGGGGGATCTGTAGCAAGCTACAATTTGGATTGCAGCCTTACCTAGTGTTAGTTGCACCAGGAGATATTCAGATGCATTGTGCTGTGAACCAGCCTGGTTGTGTGAATAACCTTGTTGAATATGGACACTCCTGTAGTGTTGTGGTCTTGTTTTGGTGGCCGAAATGTGTGGTAAGACTGGTAGCCTGGTATTGCAGGGGTGCTCTCTGGATCGTTGAACCAGGGCTCAGTTACTGGAGAGATACCAATGTTCTCCACTTCTAGGTGCGCCTAGAGAGAGTGCATGTTTAGGATAAGACTTCAAGCTTTGAGTAGCAGTACCTTCAGTTTTACATGCTTGTATCTGTCACGTTGGTGGTTTTGTCCTTTGAATCTTAACTAGAAAAGGGACTATGGGGGTGGCAAGAGCATTAGCCAGTAACCTGAATCCCAGGGGCAACAGGTGCAGACCATCTCTGGCAAGGCATCGTAATTTGTCAACCACGTCATCCCATGCAGACAGATACTGGATCCCCCTTGAATGACATCAGAAGCTTAGCCAATTGTTTAAGTCCATTGCTGTGTACATGTATATATGTGAGTGTTTACACATATATATATAGTGTGTGTGTGTGTGTGTGTACATATATATCTCCATATATGTACGTAGATATCTATATGTCCATACATGTATGTGGATATGTATATGTGTATATATCTCTATAGATATGTGGATAAATATGTACACGTTTACCATATGTCCAGAACATGGAGTGGAGTCCTACCTCAATACCAATAGTCCCAACTGCTTAGTGCAAGGGGATGTCATGGATGTATTGCAGGTATATATGTAGACTGTTGCTAACAGGGGTTGCCTTAACAGACATGTCGGGTGTGGGAGGACACATCTGCTGTAGACATGTGCGCCATTGCCTAAGGACATCATAGTACAGTACCACTGCTAGTACAGTAATGATCCTGTGGACTAAATCAGGGATATGACCAATATATGTGGACAGTCTGGCACTCTGTGGGCAGTCCTGAAGTGTACACATGTCCCCTTCGTGCATGACATATGGACCACGCCTCACAAAGGGGATGTGACTATCCATGTACATGGGTATATCATGACAATACTGGACTACATATCCCCATACAGTTTATGCATGCACACAAGCCAGTCTGTCCTGACACACAATACCTGGTGGTGCAGAGGTCACATGGCCACATACTACTCAGTAGATACTGACATACATCTGTACACCATACCACTGCTTTGTCAGAAATACACAACAGTTATTGGTGGCCTGGCAGCAGTACGTCTTGCAAATAAATGGACATAACAGACTGGGTAATTACACTAGGCTGCTAGGCATGTCACTAGGCACTGTGCAAACTACAGGCAGACTGCCACAACATTGGACTACATTTTGTACGGGGGAATACACATGTACCTGCTATTATAGTGGGCTCCACACGCAGGTCACAGCACAGTGTGGCAGACCCCTGTGCGAGTGCATACCCAAATCCAGTGTCAAC
>NC_056746.1:219404729-219477229 GCF_019279795.1 Protopterus annectens | reverse complement strand
GTCACACCACAGGGTAAGATGCACCTGTGTGAAAGAGCATAACCACAACCAATAAGAACAGAGCCACAGCCACATATGGCAAGCTAGCATAATATTACAGTATATGGACTATTTATTCAACACCATCCTCATATGTGCCACTCACACACTAACTTTACATATACTGGGCCGCTACACAGTTTGGTCTGATGGCTGACTGTGGTATGGGACGTGTGTGTATGGACCTATAAACATGTAAGCCAATACGGTAACATACAGTGGAGCAGCATGTAACATCAGATAGGACGGAACCTAGGATGATGACAACTGCCACAGTCTGTACCCAGACCAAGGTACATATTAACAATACACACACTGTCGACATTCACCATAAGTACACAGACCTCAGTACTGTACAAACAGCCACAGTATGTCCAAGTTATGTCATCAAATATAACCCTACTGTACATAACATGTGTCGCAGTCCGATATCTCACTGGCTTGTCATCAGATATAATGACACTAATTATGGTGTACAGCACACGTGCACCTCTTCATGCACGACATGAGTGCAAAGGTTGACACAGCTGGGGCTGGAAGCACATACACAGGGCCAATATTGACATGCTGTTGTGATAACCTCATACATTTATGTTGTAGCAGGGTTTGTTGCAACATATGTCCTATGAGGGATATGAAGTCAGTAATTGTCACTGCTTTCACCACCTACAGACTGCAATCCTCACACTACCTTTTGCAGTCCACAGACAGATGCTCCGTGGCTAACCCATGAAACCAAAGGCACAACACACTGCCCAGTCTGCAGATGACCCTGCAGATGGGGATTCCTCATATACATGTCTCAATACCTGCCATGTCAGTTCTATGTTTAACAGTCATATCCACACACACACACACACACACACACACACACACACACACACACACACACACACACACACACACACACACACACACACACACACACACACACACACACAAACCAACATTATTCCAATTGCAGTATAGCAGCACTTACAGGAGAGGGATGTCCCTGACCCAACTACAAACTGTGTATTGCCCTGTTTCCTCAATGTATGTTGTTAGAGGCAAATCCCCAATCCACCTGAGATGCTGTTTGCCAAACAGATCTAGTTCCTGCTCACAGTGAAAGAAAAGGGCCAACACCAACATTATGTTCCTAGACATTGGAGTGTGTTTCCATGCAACTGGCTATGGGAATGTTACCACAGCTGTTCCACATGCAAACAGCTAGGGGAGGGCTGCAATTCATGCAGAGGCCATCAGCTGATCATGAGCATCACTTAAAATACACATGCTACTGCCCAAGCAAAGCAGGTGTAGGTCTCCACAAACACCAGAGAGGGAGTGGGAGAGGCAGACAGAGGCAAAGAAAAATCAGGGAGGGGTGGGAGAGTAAAACTCAAACATGTTTGTGTTACACACCTACCAGCAAAGGGGATCAAACCCCCGACTATGTAGTGCTATCAGTTCTATGCAGTTATTGGATGCACCACATGGGTTACCTGTTGTGAAGCCCTGAGAACATATATGTGATTGTGAGTGACATCTACAAAAGGGATATGGTAGCTATATGGTATCTGACGTACACATGCCTGTCTGCATGAACATGTGTCACCGTCAACACAGCCACACTCACAGGTACGCACACACATCGACACACTTGGCAAAGCCAGGATTAAAACTCATCAGTAGTGGGACTGCCACAACGCATCATTGTGCAGATATCACATGCACCACACGGGTCATAAGGAGGTTGTATGGGCGAAGGGTATGGGGAGGTGTCCGACATCAGACAGCATATGCTTCAGTATGCCAATGGGGGTTGTAGTGAGTGTGGATGTGAAGATACGCACCATACAACACACACACACACACACACACACACACACACACACACACACACACACACACACACATGGTGCTAATACTGACATGCATGGGTGCATGTCTGTACGGGTCTGTGGTGGTCAACTGTGCCAGGTGGCTATACAAGGCTAGGCGATGGGTATACCTTGGCATCAGGCCACATGACAATGGTCTGCATTGTGGCTCAGCACTGTGGTTTCTGCAGGTGCCCACACAGGTGGGTACTGTATCCCCCATCCAGTCACCTGGGTGACTACTTTGTGTGGACAATGCTGTGCATCGCTTGCCATGTATGTGTTCCTTAGTCCATGACATGGACGGTGTCTGGGATGTGCACACCTCCCAAACGCATGTACAGTGACATGTGGAACTGCACCTGGAGTGCCTGGCCCATATTGTGAACACAGACCATCAGATGTGCCAGTCTTGCCCACCTGTGGTGGGAACTGGTAATGGGCGGCAGGTTTACCCTGCACCTACACTGATGGCATGCTAACGGCATTCCCTGGTGTCAGTGGCATCTATCCATACAGGGCATGTTGTCAAGCATGGTATGTCCTTTGTGGGTCACATGTGATGGCACTACAGATATTGCAGGTGTCCATTGGGGAACATGGAGAGGGTGCACTGTCTGCATGTATGTGCATATTGGACAGACGGACAGGGTGCCATGCCCTCTGTAGCCCACTGCTATCACTCCATAGTTACCATCAGTGGCCAATATGCAGTGTACTACCCACATACTGGCTGGTGCCTAGGCATGTGTGTGTGTATGAGACGTGGGTTGAGAGTGTGCTCTGGGTAATACAGGGATTGCTAACTGTGACTGCCTGGCCCTGATGTCACACGTATAGGTGCGGCTTTGCACCCCAGCCTCCCAGCTATTTCACATTTGTTATCCCTGTACGGTGGTCACAGCGATATATAGTAGGGCCACCATATAAGAATTATGCAAAAGCCACTCCACATTGGCCACAGGTGTCACACACTCACAACCACCTCCACACAGGAGACGAGTTACAAACTCACACACACACAAACACTTGTCATGTCTGGGAATACAATCCCTACCTAACTAGTTTATTACATTACAGCACTACGCAGTTATAGTACACACCACGGCGATTACTGGAGTACTCCTTCCCCAAAGGTGTATATCACATTGGATGACATCAGCAGGACTGCCAAAGTAGGACATTCTAATTGTAGTGAGTGTGACTAGCCTAAAATGCATTGCTCCCTACACAGACAGTGACACACAAAACATCCACAACTGACATGTGTGGGTATAGCACCCGTAACAGAGGTCTATATCACACTACAGCATGGAACTGTTATAGGACGCACTATAAGGATTACTGGAAAACTCCTTCCCCAAAGGTGTACTTCATAATGAATGACATCAGCAGGATTGCCAAAGTTGGACATTCGAATTGTAGTGAGTGTGACTAGCCTATAATGCATTGCTCCATACACAGACATTGAAACACACACAAAACATCCAGAACTCCCATGGGTGGGGCTGGAACCCTACCACAGTTCTTAATCACACTACAGCAGTACGCAGTTATGGCAAGCACTACAGAGATTACTGGGCTACAACCTTCCCAAAGATGCATTTCTAGGTGGGTGACATCAGCAACCTCGCCAAAGTTGAACATATGAATTGTAGGAAGTGTGAGTACCCTAAAAAGAATGGCTCTCTACACAGAGTCAGACACACACATACACTTGCCATTTCTGGGAGTAGAACACCTACGTAAGTACTTTTTCACACTACAGCAGTATGCAGTTACAGGATGCACTACAGAGATTACTGGGCTACAACCTTCCCACAGGTGTATTTCACATTGGATGACCTCAGCAGGCTTGTCATAGTAGGGCTATGGGGAGGGCAGTGTGTGTGCATGGGCCATAACCCATTCATCTTGGGATTGACACATCATATACAGGCACACACAGGGTCATATTTCACAGGTACGTGTATACAGTTGCTAGATGACTACTTCCTTGTACAGTCATGTTCACAGCTGGCACGTGCAACCACATAGTCTGTCATGCTGACAGATACTGGTGGCTAGTATCTGTGCTGACAAATACTGGTGGCTAGTATCTGCAGTGAGTGACATCTGCACCTCGATGTGTTTGGGGCCCTTTGGCTGTGTGCTGGGTGGGACAGGCCTGAATAGCTCCTTGTCACAGTCACCCTCTTCCACACATGTATGTTAGTCTAGTGTGTTGTCCTTAGATACATGTCTGTATTCCTATCCACTGTGTGTGCAAGGCATAAGTGCTGCATACTGCCGAGTGTCTGCACTAACAACTACTACTGCCATATATGTCTGGTCCACTGGTGTTTGCAGACATGGCCTTCATGTGTTCTGTGTAAGCATGTCCAGTATGACCTTTCATTACGTTGTTGACTGACATTGCCTTCATTTCTCTAAGTGTGTTAGCATGTCCAATATGGCCATCTGTATTGCATGCGTGGATAGAGTCCAGGTAGATTGCACTGCAGTGCTGACCTTTGTGTTGTACACAGACAGATAGCATGCTGTCTCTGCAGAGTATCCATCGATCATTTCGCATTGACTGTTACTACATTTCTGCATAGCACTGGGGGCACACCTGACTGTTTCTACACAGGATTGGGGGGGGGGGGTCACATCTGACTGTTGCTATATTTCTACATGAGATGGGGGGGCACACCTGAAACCTGTACACATTTACTAGGACTGTATTGGTATGTCGGGTACTCCATTTCAGTCTGTAGTTTTATCTATCGTTCTGGCTAGAGGCATACCAGTGTACTACAGATCTTGGCTTTTAATTACTTACATATTAGTTTCTGACGTCCTACCTTTCAGAACTGACATCCCACTGCCTGACCTGCTGTAGTCTGCCTGTGTAGGCCTGGGGGGAAGGTTACCCATAGGCCTCATTCAGAGTCCATAGCAAAGCCTTTGTTTGCGTTTGTCTACACCTGTCCTGCTGGCTGTGACTGTTGGTTATGTGACCCCCCCACCCCTGACTGGCATGTGTGAGTCACTTACCTTGTGGGTGTCCCAGTTTTGAGGGTGGTGCTGCAGGGCTGCCTATGTTAGACGCACAAAGTACACTCCCTACACATGGTTAGGCACAGGTAGTGTAATGTTTGGCATCCCTTTTACTGTATGTGAGAGTCAGAGAGAGGTGTTATTCCCTGGGTCCCACCTGTGTCAGTGTATATGCTATGCATTGCCTCTTTGCCAAGGCCAGAGCATATGGGGCACTCCTCCTTCTGCCTACTGGGGCAGGCTCAGGTTGATCCTCCTCCCAGTCACTCTGTGCCTGTGCAGGCCTTGGCAATGGTGGGGGGCTGTGTGGCCCTGCCCCGTGCTGTTCCTGCTGCAGCTGTTTCCGCAGGATCATATTGTGTAGCATGGCACATACAAGGATGATTTGGGTACATGTAGCTGGTGAGTACTGCAGGGCTCCAACAGATGTGCCCAGGCACCGGAACCGTGACTTGAGCATCCCAAACACACGCACGTCTATAAATCTGGACTGTGCGCGTGCCTCATTATGGAGTTCTTGTTTGGGTGTGTCTGCATTTCTGATAGGTGTTATCAGCCATGGCTCCAGTGCGTATCCAGCATCCCCCACTAGGTGACCGTGAGGGATGTTCCCTTAGGCAAATCTCTGGTATAGCCACATCAGATCCACAAATAATGTCCCAAACTCCAGAAAACGTGACAAGGATGGAAGGCAGCCACAACAGTAAAAAAGCACAATTTATTTTTAAATGGTACACAAGGTTAAGCTCTTTCTTCCCTTAATGAATAAGGGTTCAAATAAATCATATTGTGTAGATAGCAATTTAATCAATATATTAAATGAATGTGTTGATATGGAATCCAACATTTTTGTTTAAAAAAATAATAACTCTTATGTACGTAAATAATTCCTATATATAAATTCCTTATATACAAGGGTTCCAAGATGTACCCCAATACCCCTTCATTAAATGGAGTTTATTTATGTTGGGATTCATAACTGTGTATTTGGTGACATTCGAAAATCTATTAACCAGTGGGTAAAAATACTTTTTGTTACATTTTAGTGTCTAATACAGGATTAGTGAGTTCATGGATTTTTTATTATGTATGTCTTTTTAAATTTCCATTTCTTGAATTATTTAATTGGTTGTCCCAATTAAGGGTTGATTATAAAAGGCTGGGTTTTATGATTATGTGTGTATATGTTTTTTGTGTTCTGAAGAAGTCCCTATTCATTAAGGGAAGAAAGCGCTTAACCTTGGTACCATTTAAAAATAAATTGTGCTTTTTTACTGTTCTTGCGGCTGCCTTCTATCCTTGTCACAGCCGTGTCAGATGCCAGATGTGGGAATCGTGATAGCTTCCAGGGCAGCCAGCACATACATTCGTTATTATGCCCTGGGCATCGCACATGACTTGGCAGTTGATGGAGGGGAATCCCTTGCGGTTGATGTAGACCCTACCCCACTCACCGGGTGGTGCTTTGATGCTAATGTGCATGCAGTCTATAGCACCCACTACCTCAGGGTATTCTGCTATTTGGTGAAACAGTTGTATATTGCTGGCCAATGCCTCACGGGTGTTGGGGAAATATATATATGTGCTCAATGACAAGTGCTGACATGGCATCCAGGAACTGGTGGAGTACCCTGGATGCTGATGCCTGTGAAATCTCTATCATATCCCCACTTGGCCTTTGGAAGGTACCTGTAGCTAGTATTCTTAGGCCTTCACATATCTTGGTATCTACTGGGATGGGTTCCCCTCTGTTAGTTTTGTGCATCAGGTGTGGCCGGCACAGCTCAACAATTTGCTGTAGGAGGTCCCTGTCCACCCTAGCGCTCCACTATCTCCAGCTCAAGTAGCCCTTGGTAGGTTACCCTGGGTCTGTACACTCTTCTTGGTCTCCTCAATGTGGGTTGGTCGACAATTCACATCCTCACCACCCTCAGCCTCTTCCACAAGTTGTACGACAGCTATTGCAGCTCCCATCATTTTCTGCTGTGAGTGTTAAAAGCTCCCTGCTTGTTTACACCAGCGTTGTAGAGTGTGGGAAAAACCAGAGGGGAAGGTGTTTGCTTTGTTTATAGTGGTGTTCTGGGCTGGGTTGGTCTGCTGCCTGTGTAATTGGCTGATTCTGATACATTTCATCTGCCAGCTAAGCTAGTTCTCCTCGATTACCTTCCTACTGCTGTTTTCCTTCCTATTGCCTTCCTGTTTAAGCCAGTGTGTGCGCCGCGCAAACACAGTGCTCAAATGTGCACACTGCTGCTATTTCCTGGTTTAACTTCTTTTTTCTTCCTGTAAAACCCGGTGCGTGGCACACACACCTGCTTAGGCTTTGTAAAGAATGCTAAGCAGGTTTAGACAACCCTCCCTAGCTTAGCTGTGCTAAGCTAGGAGCAAACTCGAGCCACAGGGCTCCAATCCGCTTACAGTATGCCTGACACCCCCCCACCATGATGTCACCCAACTCCTAGGCTTGCACCAAGCTATTCCTGCTCTTACAATGTTGGGTCCTGACTCACATGCTGGGGAAAACTGGGATTCACCATCATTCCCCTCATTTGCATAAGACTGCCTGCTGATGCATAGTTACATGTCTCACACTGAGCCTCCTCCTTTAGCAACCACTACTCACTGGCCATGTCTTCTGCCTGCCACTGACTTGCATGGCAGAATACGGATTTTAGTTAGAATGCTTAATTTAGGTTTATTTTGTTATTTTACCCCAGATCCCATTTGCGTGCCGCTGCCCACCGCTTAAACAGCAGAGATCAGCTAAAAAAAATTAAGTTGATTTTTTTATTTTTCGTTTTGTTTGCAATGCCAATGGCCTCTGTTACTAACAGAGTACATTTCTGCAGATTGAACGAATGGTCGCAAGCTTCCTGGATCGCAAAATCACCTCACTTGCATGGATTTCTCCTGCAAGTTGGGTGATTTGTATACAAGGAATTAGCCAGTGCAGGAGCTCTCATGCATGCCCCTACAGGCTGTTCCTGTATCGCTCTGCAGACATATTGCCTGCTAGAGCTCCTGCACTGATCCTGCACGCTCTGCAGGGCATAGTGAATCCGGGAGAGAGATGTACAGTAACACTAATATACGGTGTAGTGAACAATACACTATACAGGGACAAAAAGAAATTCCTTTAGTGTTTCCTTATTACGATTAAACTTAAAGACTGTAAAATGTGTCAAGTCTTTGGTGTATGAAGGAATAAAGCTTAACAAACACTGCAACAAGGTGACTTCTAAGATGGCTGTACACCGATTAACAGCTTAACTTCAGGTGTCCCAGTGTGAAAACAGAAAAGAAATAACAGTCAATAACATTGTCAGCTTGAGTAAAATTCAGTTACTGGCTAGTAAGTACATTGCCTGGATACCAGCAAGAAAATAAACTAGAAAAGGTGAAGAGAAAATACTATCTGGAAAGAATTGTTCAGCAAAGAGCTGTTCATACTCTAGCTTGGGTCGTGGACCTAGAGTAAAAAGAAGCTAACTGTACTCAGAGCTGATGAAAATAAATGATGCATTGAAAGAGTACATCAACTCAAATAACAAAAGGCTGGAAAAAATGGAAGAGGTTTTAAATAGATATACAGATGAGCTAAATAAAACTGCAAAAATCAACAGACGAAATGAAGAAAAGGCTGACCAAGTATGAGACTACTCAAGAAGATTTGCTTCAAAAATAATAAAATTAGAGGACAGAGTACATAGGGAGAATCTGAGATTTTCTGGTGTACCACAAACTAGAAGGAACAGACTATATTAAATTTATGAAGGCACAAATAAGCAACTGGACTGGTATTCCACATCAGGAACTGTTAATTGAAAGGGCACACCACGTGTATGCTCCAGATTTGGCCATGAGAAAACAGCCATCACTATTAGCAAAGATGCAAACCTACCAGCAGAAAAAGAGTCGATCCTGTCAAAACTGTGTCAAAAGTGCAAAGTAATAAGAGCTGAAGACAGTACAGTGTTTGCGGAAAATGATTACTCACTGTACACCAGGAAGAGAAACAAATTTATTCCAGTAATCAGGGAATGTCGAGATGCAGGTGTGAAATTCAAGCTGCTCTATCCAGCGGTCTTCAGAATATTTTTTCCTGTAGGATCAAAGTGATTTTTTTTTTTTTTGTTACACATAACAGGCTTAGGAGGAAATGCAAAAGCTGTCCAGAAACAAGTGAGCCATCAAGCAGAAGGGGTCTCTGCAAAAGCATGCAGAGAGACTTTGCCAGAGAAACCTTTTCCACTACTCCAAAGGGAAAATGCCTGACAGAAAAAAAAACATACGAGTTAACCAGAAGAACTGAGAGTACCCGGGAACTGAACTGGAATCTGGAGTGCAGACATGGGGATGAACAGGAAAGAGACCAGCAACACAAATTATTGAATAATGAATAAATGCGGGACTGCAAAGCATCAATCACATTTGTGAAATATGGCCGATTTAAGAACTGTAAAAAGTGGACTTTTGTTGACTTTGTTCAACTTGTAGGAAATGAAAAACATTTGTCTCGCTTCATGTAATCAATATTTAGAAGGACTCTGAGGGGAGGGGAAGAAAAAGGAAAAGTAACCAAGTAAAACAATTTCTATGTAACTTTTCGCAACACCAGTTGCATATTTTATGATTAATTTAGTTGTTCTTGTATGTGATAACGTTACTATAGTAAACAGATTTTTTTTCTTCTTTTATAATGCAGAGCAAAAAAGGAAAAAGCTAAACAAAAGCGATGTTTAAGTGAATAGCCTGTAAACTTAGGTTGTTGAGGTGGGGGATGGAGTATAAAAGTAAACAGATCATAATATACGTAGAGCTGCCATGTTTTCTCTTACTTTTGCATAGGTGAATGTCTGGATTAAGAACCTTGGTTTAATCTAATAAGTTTTAAGTGGAAACAAGTAAATATAAGAACAATAAATGTTTCAATTCGTCTTTCAGGCTACAGCACAGGACTACATTTTTCTTTTTTTCCTCCTACGCTTCCATACATACAAGCTGATAAAAGGGCAACAAAAGACAGAAAGCAGGTTTCTTCAAGGCTAAAACTTACTGATTTCTGAAAGAATTCACATTTTCACATCGGGGGTGTAAACAGAAGCACAGGCAATAACATTCAATCTTAACACATACAACCTCAATTTTAGGTTAATTAGGGTCTTAGCAGCTGTTTAACAAAAATGTTCTTATTAGAAGGGTTAAACTTCTTTGTTCGATGATGAGCACAGTTATGTGCATTTGTATTAAGTTAGGTTATGGAGGTGGGGGTTTGTCAGTTTTAGGATTTTTATTAAAACAAAAAGTCTTGAAAAATGTAACACTGTTTTAATCAACACAAAAAACAAAATATAAAGGATTAACCTGACAAACATCAATGTGTGCATCTTTCACAAAACTTGGAAGGAGACATTTAAAAAAAATGCTGACAAATATAATAGATGGGAATACTGACTTCTGACCACAATGGCAACACTTTACGTATCACCTTGGAATGTGAATAGTCTTACTGGTACAGACAAGGAGGAAAGAATACTTAACTGTATTAAGAAATGCAGAGAGCAAATATCAATGCTACAGGAGACCCATTTAGAAAGAACTGAGCATGTGAATTTGATAAAGAAAGCATTTAAGGATGGATATTCCACAGAATAATCAGGAACAAAGGAAAAGAGAAGTACTTGTATTAATTGCTAGAAGAGCTCCAGTAGTGATAGAAGAAGAAAAAAAATGATATTAATGGCAGATTTGTGGTAGAAAGGCTACTGGCAAGGGATAAGGATTACATTCATGTGCATTTCTGTTCCACCTAAAACTGCTATTGTGGAGCTTACAAAATGGGAGAAATAATCAGCTTTCAGCAGTGAAGAATACTTATAGGGGGAACTGGAATTTGATTTTCAGTAATGACCAATATCTGGGCAGCCAAGCAAGGGAAAATACAACAAAAGACTGTAGAGTTCTAAAGAAATGTATGAAAATGTTTGGTATGATGGACATGAATTCAGTAGTAGTAACTGACAGAATTTACACATTATTCACCAAGGTACAATAACTGGGCTACACTGGACATAAATGCACATGTTCCCGTGAAATATAATTGAATAGAAAACTTTGACACCTATCCAATAACTATTTCAGATCATGTGTCAATAATTACAAAGATAAAAATGCAAGGTAATAAAATAAACATGAGAAACTGGTGCTTCCTCACCTACCTGTTAAAAAAGACTACTGGAGTTATTAGGGAAGAGAGACAGTACTCCAGGAGCTACAATTACTGAGTAGGATAAAATGAAAGTTAAGTTTACAATAGGGCAGAAATAAAAGAGAAACAGATCTGGTTAAGAAGTAATAAAGTTATTTAGAGGGGTTAACAAAGACTGAAGTATTACAAAATAAGAAAAATTGCACAGAACAAGATGGGGTGCAAATGCATTGTGCTAATGAGAAAACAAGGGAGTACCTGGATAATCTGCATGAGTATAGAAAAATTGCAGTTAAGCCGGCAACTTTAAATTGCACAGAACAAGATGGGGTGCAAATGCATTGTGCTAATGAGAAAACAAGGGAGTACCTGGATAATCTGCATGAGTATAGAAAAATTGCAGTTAAGCCGGCAACTTTAAATTGCACAGAACAAGATGGGGTGCAAATGCATTGTGCTAATGAGAAAACAAGGGAGTACCTGGATAATCTGCATGAGTATAGAAAAATTGCAGTTAAGCCGGCAACTTTACTAGCATCTGCTCAGAGCTCCAAGCTCCTCCCCTTACCCATAATACACCACCACTACCTTCCAACCCCTAGATCGGGTTTGCTGAACCTTAGACTGATAACCAGACCTGAAAGAATTCTTGTGACCTATAACTGCAGCCCATAGGCTGTTCATATGCCAAGGTCCGGGGGAAGGATGGAGGGATGGTTGAAGACAAATGAAGTACAACTACTCAGATGGAACGTTATGGGGAATACATAACTTCTTTATCTGAAGTAGTTTACTTCATTTGGTCTTCAACCTGTGGGACACAGTCCCCAGCTACTAAACTCATGGGAGGCCCTCATGGAAGGACATTCCGGAGCACCAAAGGATGCTCTCCTTCTGGATTTCAAATCCAATTTGTAATGAGAAATACACATACGAGATGAGGACCAGGTAGCTGCAGAACAAATATCCAAAGACACTACACCAAAAGGCTGGAGACGTAGCCATGGACCTAGTGGAATGAGCTTTCACCTGACCTGGAGGAGCCATGCCTCTGTCCTTATCGACCTCAAGGATGCATGAAGAAATCCATCTAGCAATAGGGACCTTGGAGATTGTATCCTTCTATAAACCCTTTTTGGGGAACCTAACACTTGATCAGATTTACGGACATTTTTTGCCCTGTGTAAACAGAACCGTAACTGTCTATGAACATTCAACAGGTGGAGTTTGTATTCCATCTTGTTAGAAAAATTAGGAAAAAATACAGGCAAATTGATGGCCTGATTGATATTGACTGATGCCACCTTAGGAAGAAATATGAAGTTATGTACTCGCCATAATGTTCCATCTGAGTAGGTGGACTTCATTTGTCTGCAACCTTTGGGATTCGGATCCGACACATAGGGCTTGAAGTTCAGAAACCCTCCTAGCTGAAGTAATAGCGACGAGAAAGGCGGTTTTCCATGACAAATGTTTGAGATCAGCTGAAGCTGCAGGTTCAAAGGGGGGAGCTGTCAAGGCTTGAAGTAATAAAGTCAAATCCCAGGGAGTCACTACTTCCTTTATTGGAGGTCTGAGTAAGAAGGTGCCCTTCAGAAAGGTCTTGCATAACTTCGAGGTGATCAATGGACCCAGTTCATATCCCACGTGGTAATGAGAGATAGGGCTAGTTGAACTTTGACTGTGGAACAGCTAGCCCCCTGATGAAAAAGCCCTGAAAGGAAATCCAACACAGTGGGCAACGGAGCTGTGAAAGGGTCTAGGTTCTGGCGCTCCGCCCAAATAGCGAAACGTTTCCATTTACTCCTATAGACTTTCCTAGTAGAGGGCTTGTGTGCTGCTACTAGGATAGCTTTAACTGGGGAGGAGATACCGGGAGTCCTAGCTACGAGTGGAACTGGAGCAACCAAGCCGTAAGCTTGAGATTGTCCAGGTTCGGGACTGGGAGGCCTAGGGGGTGGGAAATCAGATCCGAAGGGGATCTAGAATCCAAGGCGGATTCACCAGATGAGACCAGAGGTAAGGAAACAAAGCTTGATGAGGCCAGAATGGGGCAATGAGGATCATTTTGCTCCCCAACCGACTGGCTTTCTGTAGAAGTTTCAGCATCAGAGGTAGAGGAGGGAAAGCATAGAGTAGACCAGGAGGCCAAGCATGCACCAGAGCATCTCTCGGGAATTCCCCGGCGGGGGGAATTAGAGCGAAGCAGCTGTTGCATTTTGTGTTTGAAGGAGAGGCGAAGAGATCGCAACAGGGTTGTCCCCATATGGCAAATATCCGCTTCGCTACCTGGGGATTGAGAGACCACTCGTAAGGAGACAGTATGGTGCGACTGAGTTTGTCTGCTAGGATGTTGGACCTTCCCGGAATGTGGACTGCAATAAGAAAGCGGTTGGTGGAGATCGCCCATTCCCACACTCTCATAGCTTCTCGACAGAGTGGGTAGGACCTGGTTCCCCCCGTTTGTTGATTTACCAGACCACCGACATGTTGTCTGACTGAACTGCAACTGTTCCTGTAAGAAGAAGGCTCTGAAGTGCTTGCAACGACAACAGCACTGCCCTCATCTCTAGAACATTTATATGCAATGAGGTCTCTGTATCGTTCCATGTGCCTTGGACCATCCTGCTCGCATAATGCCCCCCCCCCACCCAAGGCGGGAGGCGTCCGTGGTCACCGTGGCTAGTGGAGCGGCCATGGAGAAAGGGCGTCCCGCTTGGAGGTCCGGTGATTGTAACCACCATGCGAGAGCCCTTCTGCAAGCCTTGTTGAGGGGAATGGGGTGACAGAGGGTATCGATGGAAGGACCACTGGACTTGGACAGTCCACTGCAAAACCCTCATGTTCAGGCGAGCCATGGGGAGCAGGGTAACTGCGGTCGCCATGGAGCCCAGTGCCTTCAGGACCAATCCCGCCGGGGGCGCTGACGATAGTAAAATGGCCCGCACATGTAGCCTCAGGGTGTGAAGTCGATCGGTGGTTAAGAAGGCTAGTAAGTTGTTGGTGTCTAATCTGGCCCCGATGAAGTCTATCACCTGAGTCGGGTTGAGAAAGGATTTGTCCATGTTGATGGTGATCCCCAACCGGGGAGCAAGGTGGAGAAAGTAATTCCTGGCTGAGCAGAGTAGATGCCTTGTTGGGGCGGTCAGGAGCCAGTCGTCTAGGTATGGAAACACCTGCATTCCCTGCAGCCCCAGGTGGGCCGCTATCACTGCTAATACCTTGGTGAACACCCTGGGGGCTGAGGTGAGACCGAAGGGAAGGACCCTGAACTGATAATGACTGGCTCCTAGCCGGAAGCAGAAAAACCTCCTGGATCGCTTGTCCATCAAAATGTGGTAATACGCATCCTTGAGGTCTATCGAGCACATCCATTCGCTCTCCCGCAACAGGGGGAGAATGGATTGAAGGGTGACCATCCAGAACTTTTCTTTGGTTACAGACAGGTTCAGGAGGGGGAGATAGAGGATTGGCCTTAGGTCCCCAGTCTTTTTTGGCACCAAAAAGAACCTGGAGTAGTAACCCGATCCGAACTGGTCTGGGTGGACGTGTTGGATGGCTCTTAAGAGCTGCTGAATTTCCGCAGCTGCAGCCTCCCTCTGATCGGGTGGGACATCGGGGAGGTGTTGGGTTGGTGAGGGGTGTGAGAGAAGGGAATTTGGTATCCTCTGGATATGATGAGAAGCACCCAGCTGTCTGTCGTGATGGACTCCCAAGCTGCCAGGTGCCTCGAAAAACGTCCCCAGACTGCCTCCAGAGAGGAGCAGTCGGGAACCCCTCAGGGTCGCTGGTTGGGCCAGTCAGAGAAAGCTTCTCTGGACCCACCATTCCTCGGGCCCACTCTGCCTCTAGGGCGGCATCCACCCTGTCCTCCTCTGCCACGGAAGGACTGGGGGTCTGGAGCTGACTGGGATTGTTGCGACTTCCGGAACCACATCTTCTTCTGTCCCTTTTGGTTCTTGGAGAAGGACCTCTGGGGAGCAGAGAAGCGGACTCCGACGGCAGACGTCTTCCCGTCCTTTTTGCTCTGGACCAAAGTCTCGAACGGTCTTGCTAAACAGGGCAGAACCATCGAAAGGGGCATTCGCAAATGACGCCTTGAAGGGTTCTGCAAAATCGCAATGCCGGAGCCAGGCCTGACGCCGCATGACGAGGCCTGTTCCACTGGCTCTAGCGGCTCCCTCTGTGGCATGGGACAACAGCCGCATAGAGGTGTTAGATATGGACCTGAGAGTGGCCATCCGAGTGGAGTACAACCGCTTGTCCTCCACCGACATGGACTCCGGGGGCAAAGCAGCGTACTCTTTGATAAGGTCCGGCTGCAGTCAAATAACATGTGCCATGTAGTTCAGAGACCACACCGAAAAGGTCACTGAACTAAAAGCCCGCTTCCCTAAACGGTCCATCAAATGGGACTCCATGCTCGGTGGATGGACCGAGGGGCTCTCCTGAGCTAATTCCCTCTTGGTGGCCGCCTCCACCAACATGGCATCTACGGGGGGACCCTTGCTCCAATGGGACCTCTCGGAGGGCAGACTAAGGATTTTATCCGGGCGTTTGGGGACTGGCTCCACAGTGTCAAACTCCTTCCACGCCCTAGTGGTAATAAGGTACACTAAGGGGTCGGGCGGAGGGGACACCCAAGAGGTAAATGGGCCTGCTTCGAATGCCTCTGGAACATAAATTCGTCCGAGGAAGCCTTGGAGGCAGATCACCCCCTCCTATCCTGAGAATTTCCATGATGTCTCCGAAGGAGACATCCTCGGGGGGTGACCTAGGGGAGCCTTCCCCTTCATCCAAATCAGTGTCATCAGTCAAGGACTCGGGGGAGTCCACGTGCCTCCTCTTGCACTTTCGCTTGTGAGGAATGTCCTTGGGGGGGGGGCTGTCCAAGGACGTCTCACCAGCCACGTCCTGTTCCAAGGGAACGACCTGGGACATCGAAGCAGGCTGTCCCTGGGGCCGGGTGATGGAAGCCGGACCCAATAAAGAGGGAGTGCGGGGCGGAGACGAAGCAAGGACCGGGGGCCTGGAAGCACTCGACAGTGCCCTCTCCACCACATCGAAGGCAGAGGGAGAGCCGCTCTCTCTGGGGTCCGTGAGCAAACCCTCGCTCGGATCCGATGGACGGATCGGGGTCGGTGCTGAAGCCATCGGATCCGACGGACCAGTGTGCTCCGACCTAGACGGAGCCGAAGACACAGATTCCCTCGGATCCAACACTCAGCCCATGGCTCAGAGCCCAGATCCGACAAAAACGGACCAGACATGCTCGAGGGAAGAGTCAGCGCCGACCCACCTCCGGCTCCAAGGCTGCTCGGTTCCGAAGGCTCCGAACCCGGGAAGCGGGTCGGAGAAGGAGCTATCGGGGCAAAGAAAGGTGTCGAGCCCCCCCCCCCGGAGGGGGAGGAGGCAGGAGCACTCCCATCTGCAGCTGGGCCTGGAGAAACCTTCGCATCATCCGGTCCAAATCTCGACAAGGCCACAGAGGCTGGCCGGGAATGCCGCCTCGATGACCTCAACGGAGATCGGGTGTCCTCCTCCTCGGGGCCCGGTGAGAAGCACGGAGACCGGATCCGAGAAGGAGGAAACAGGGAAGCCCTGGAGGGAGAAGACCGCTTAGCTGGGGGGAGCCGAAGCGGAGGCCTCGGCCCGCCTCTTGTGGTTCTTCTCCCTCCTTTTTTCTTTCCTGGCCTCCCTCTCCTCCAGAGCTGCAGTGGGAGTTTGAGTCCCGACCGGAGGGAGAGAGGCAGGAGTGGCCGCCGCCGGAGCAGGGGGGAGGAGGCCACAGAAGTACCAGAGGCCGAATCCGGGGACAAAAGTCCTGCTAGCATCAGCTTCGACCTCCAGTCCTTCAGTGCCCTGGGGTTGAATGCCGCGCAGATGGAACACCTAGAGGAAAGGTGTTCAACCCCAAGGCACCAAACACACAGAGTGTGGCCATCCGCTGGGACTGATTATGAGAAGGGCCAACCTTTCAGACAAAATAGACATGTTAGATTTGAGGGTATCCACAAGAATACCAATCAACCCCCCAGATGAAAACGTCCAGAGATCCATTCTCAAGAAACAAAACACTTTTACAGATTCCTCAGGGATGAATCTTCCTCTGGTACTGATAATGATGCACAACACAGACTCCCCAACCCCAAAACGTAACAGTGGGGCCCCTTTAGGCTCTACAAGAGGGGAGGCAGGAAACAGAGAAAGTCAGAAGCTTACAGAATCTGATGGAACTACTGACCAACAAGTAAATGTACATGCTAATACCAATGTATTGAATATTTCTGATACTGTATTATCTGAATCACAAATTGCTCTGCTAAATAAAGGCCTTTCTTTTATTCCCGTTTTTTTTTGTGTCTGAGGATATTTTTGCACAAGACATAGTAGCATTTTGTACATTAATTAACCTTAAATTATATTTTCAGGACAACCATGGACATGACTGTGTGACAGACAATTTCAAATACCATAGATCTACTTTTGCTCCACCTATGCATCCTTGTGTTAGCCTTTTCCAACACAGTGTTCTCATCTGCATTTTACATCCAACATGATTTCACCTATGTCAAATAATATTTCTCAGTTAGATTCCACGAGTCTAGTGGAATTAGTTGACAATAAACAATTGGTAATCATTTCTGCTGATAAAGGAGGTGCTGTTGTTATGAACTGGTCTGATTATGATATTGAAGCCCATAGACAACTTGATGATGCTAAATATTATATGAAAATGCCATTAGATCCTACATCCAAGTTCAAACAACAAACTTGACACTTTTCTCATCTCAGCAGTAGAAAATGGAATTATCACATCAAATACTCTTAACCACCTGACCAATACTGATCCTGTCAGCCAATATATTTATTTTTTACCCAAAATTCATAAAGACCCTGTGCACCCACCGGGCAGGCCAATTTTAGAAGGATATGGCTCTCTCACTGAACCACTTTCCGAATTTCTCACAAAATATCTAAAGCCCCTATTAAAGTGGGTGAGATCTAGGATCCAGGATACCACCGAATTTTTGGACATAATCAATGACATGCAAATAGAGGATGATTGGTGGTTATGTGCCCTTGATGTCAGTGCACTATATACAAATATTCCACATTGGGCTGGACTGGATGCTATTGAATACTGGCTCTACAAATCACAAATGTACACACCTGGCTTTAACACTTTCCTGATATGTCTGACTGAACAGGTTCTCAAAAAATGTATTTTTCTATGGGAAACAATGTTACCTTCAAATTAAAGGTACTGCTATGGGGGCTTCCTCTGCCCCCATTTATGCCGATTTATATATAGCATATAGCATATATTGAAGATCAAATAATACACGATAATACACACAACCTCTATTTGGCTGAGATTGATATCTGGCGTAGATATCTTGATGATTGCTGGATGGTGTGGAGGGCGGATATTGAATACCTGAACAAATTTGTTGAATATCTGAATGACAACAAATGGGGCCTACACTTTACCATCAGTTATGATAAACACAGGATTACCTATTTGGATGTATTAGTGCCAAGAAATGTGGACAACACACTCAGTACACAAGTATTCCGTAAATATCCCAAATATAACAACTTACTCCACGCCTCCAGTTTTCATCCCAAACATATAGCTAGGAACATTCCAAAATCACAATTCATTAGAATGAGACGCATTTGCTCGGATGACAGCAGTTTTCAGTATTATCGCCAGGATTTGACTGACAGGTTCAAACAAAGGGGTTATAGCATGGGTCATGTTATTACAGCCAGTAATTATGCTTCTCAACTTAATCGTAATGATCTCCTCAGATACAAGAATAAATCACGGAGTAACAACAGTTTGCGATTCACAACCACCTATGGTAGAAATACCAATAGATTTATTGATATCATTAAACGTCATTGGAACATTCTTTTAGCAGATTCTGCTTTGTCCAGCCACATACCTGAAACATGTTCATTTTCATTCAGAAAAGGTAAAAACTTGGGTGTCTACTTTAACCATTATAAACATCATTCTGAATCTAGGAATCTGCACATGATTCAGACATCCATATCAGGAGACAAACTTATGGGCTGTATGCCATGTGGACACTGTAGCAATTGCAAATATGTACTAAAAACTAAGCAACTTTCCAGCAACAACAGCAGTCACATATTTGATATAAAGTTTTTTGCCACTTGTAACACAGATTGGATTATCTATATGGCCTCCTGTAGTTGTCATGCTTTTTACATTGGTCAAACATCTAGACCTTTTAGAATACGCATATCTGAACATCTGAGTGACGTCAGATGTAAGAGTTAGTAATGCATTGTATAAACACACCCTCAAACATAGCACAGCCAAATTTCATTTCACCATTATTGATAAAATAATAGGTGACAGAAGCAACAAATCAGGATGGCACATCAAACTGAATGCACAAGAAAAGAAATGAATAGTAAAATTAGGTGCATTATTTCAGCCTAGAGCTAATGAATATTTATAAATATTGTATGTATATTCATGAGCTCACCAATCATGTTTTGTTTCTAATTATGATGTATTATATAATGGATTCCAATCTGTTATGTGATTTTGCACTGATGAAGGCTAGGTAAAAACCAAAGCCGAAACCGGTCTGTTTTGTTATTGGAATTCTTTACATGTTTCACTAATTAAATTAGTGTTTACAGCTTCCAGTTGCTGGCTTCTTTCTTTGTGGAAACTTTACATACCATGAGGGAGCATTTCCACTGGGAGGGCCAGGATTACTCAGAATCCAAGAAAAGGCTCAGAGACTTTCTTTTACTGCCTCAGCACAGGTCCCTTGCTATTCCGCCAGTGTTGGATATTGTGGATGATGTGTTCTCTGAATTCAGTTTAAATCCTGATTCTTTGCCCCCTGCTCCAGTCAAGCCAGACAGGTACTACAGAGTCTCTGACTCTCACAAATTTCTTTAAAAAAACCTTGTTGCTGACCCAGAAACTATTTCCCAGGGTCCCAAAGGGGTAAAGGCTTCCACAGCTAAAAATCCAGTTCCCTCTGACAGATTCTAGAGCATTAGACAGATGGGGGAAGAAAGTTTACACTTCTGCTACTTTAGCAGTGAGGGCTTTAAATTGCCAGTTTCACATGCTCAAATACCAACAATATTTAATGTCTCTGTTAAAACAGAAAATGCTTACAAGTTCAGAACATCCTGACTATAAGGAAATGCAGGATTTATTGCATGCAGCTGAACAAGTGGGAAAACATACTCTGCAATGTGGTTTTGATTCATTAGAGGCTTCTTGTAGAGCAGCAGTTACAGGATCTGTGATACGAAGGCATGCTTGGTTAAAAGAACAAGGTTTACCTGATCATGTTAAGGCAAAATTATCGGATGCTCCTTTACAGCAGGATATTTTATTTGGTGTTAAGGCAGAAGAGGTTTTAAAGAAAATGGAGGATAAGGCAAAATCTATGCAAACAGTGAAGGATTTCTTACAGGTACAGCTACCTCGATTTAGCAGAAATTGGCACTCCAAAAATTGGTCATTTCCAGTGTCAGACAGACCACAAAGAGGCAGATACAGACGTCCAAGAGGCAGATCTCAGCCCCAAGGCTCTTACAGACCACGACAGTGGGGTGCTTCAACCCCAAAAGGAGGGGAAGACAAGTCACAACCTTATAGGAAACAGTCCCAATGACTTCCCAATTCAAATGCCAAGCACTTACCTTTTGGAAGCTCCCTTAGGGGGAAAACTAGCACTTTTCTCACAAAGTTGGCATATAATCACCCAAGACAAATGGGTTCTGAATATTGTGCCTCAAGGTTACAGGTTCCACTTTCACACTCTGCCAAGGCTAAAAGGAATGCCAGACCTGCCACCAAATCAATGGGCAGAGGCACAAAAACAAATTACAGCCCTCATGGACATGAGAGCTATTCAAAAAGTGCCACAACAGGAACAAGGACAAGGACAAGGATTTTACTCAAGACTTTTTCCTGGTCCCCAGAAAGGACAAAGCCTGGAGACCCATACTGGACCTTTCTACTCTAAATACTTACCTGGATGTTCCGAAATTCAAAATGTTGACTCTTCAGCAGCTTCTTCCCATGCTGGGAAAGAAGGCTTGGCTTGTTACTTTGGACCTCAAAGAGGCATACCTGCATGTCCCTATCACACAAAATTGCAGAAGATACCTCAGATTCATAGCTGGTTCAATGCATTACCAATTCTCTGCACTGCCCTTTGGCTCATCTACTGCGCCCAGGGTTTTCACAAAATGCCTGGCACCAGTAATTCCATTCTGCAGACAAAAAGGAATTCAAATATATCCATACTTGGACGACTGCCTTATTCAAGCAGAGAGCAAGGACATTCTCCTAAAGCATCCGGCGTTTGTAAAAAGATTGCTAATTTGCCTAGGGTACACAGTAAATGAAAAGAAGTCAAAACTAGTGCCCTCAAGAGATAATATTCCTGGGTGCCAGCTTAAATACAACGGCCCAGATGGCTTATCTCATGCCAGAGAAGCAAAGACAACTGACAGTACTTTCAATTGATGGCAACAAAAACCCAACTCCCTGCAAGAAAAATTAAGCAGGCCTTGAGGTTCATGGCATCCTGCATACTACTAATACCATATGCCAGACTGCATATGATGAAATTACAATGGTACCTAAAAAGTGTTTGGACTCAACACTGTCACAGTTTGGAAGCAGTAATGCCACTTATTCCCTGCCTACAACAGGAGCTTCGATGGTGGGCACAGGCATGCCACCTCAACAAGGGAGGGCCTTTCACTCTACCCACAGCCAGGCAGACTAACAACAGATGCTTTGGATTATGCCTGGGGAGCACACATGGCAGGAAAATGTATTCAGGGCAAGTGGGCCGCAGACCAAATGCATCTTCACATCAATCAAAAACAGATGCTAGCTGTACAAAATGCCCTAACAGCTTTCAAGGACCTTCTGCATCCAGGACAACTATTACTAAAGACAGACAACACCACAGTTATGTGGTACATAAATAAGCAAGGGGCACTCATTCTTATCCCCTCTGCAGACAAGCCATGACCTTGTGGAACACAGCTCTAACCTATCAAGTTCATCTGCAAGCACAATTCCTGCCCGGAAAGAAAAATACTCTGGCAGATGACTTAAGCAGAAGCATTATGGATCCTTACGAGTGGAAATTAAATCCACAAGTATTCAGCATGATAACACAAAAATGGGGGAGCCCAGACATAGATCTTTTTGCCTCCCCAATGAATTGCCAACTACAGAATTTCTGCACAAGGACTTACCACACACAAGCATGGAAAGTGGATGCTCTCTCGTTCAGCTGGAAAAACCTAAAAGTTTATGCCTTCCCACCACTGCCTCTCCTTTCAAAGGTACTCCTAAAAGCTAGGCAAGAAAAGCCAAAATGATCCTGATTGACCCAGACTAGCCATGCCAGCACTGGTACCCAATCTTAAAGAACTTAGCTCAAGGCCCACCATGGATTTTACCTCAAGTTCCACATCTTCTGACAACAAAACAATCTGATCCTGCACAGCCAGCTCAAAACCTTAAACCTGGCTGCATGGCAGATTCCTTAGTCAAGCAGACTCTCTCTAAAGCGGTTATGGATGTCATTTTGGAGGCCAGGAAATCCTATTCAGAAAAGTAGAAGAGATTCTGTGCCTGGAACCAGGCTCAAAGCTTTGACCCTCTTGTCCCAAATATTCCTCACATATTACAATACTTAACTGAGATGCTGGACAAAGGCCTATCCTTTCCATCCATCAAGATCCACGCCTCTGCCATCTTGGCTCATTACAACACAGATCCTCCTATTTTCTCTCATCCATTGCTAAAACAGTACCTCAGAGGGGCTAAAAACACAAGACCGCCCCGGAGAGCACCAACACCAACTTGGGACCTTAATTTTGTCTTGGAAAAACTAACTTTACCTCCTTTTGAGCCAGCCAATTCAGCAGAATTAAAATATGTCATGGAAAACTGTTCTGCTTCTGGCAATAACCTCAGCACGAAGAGTCTCAGAGTTACAGGCACTAATGGCAGTTGAGCCTTTCATCATTTTTCACCAAGACAGGGTTTCCTTAAGAACAAACCCTTCATTTATGCCAAAAGTGGTCTCCAGTGTGGCTCTTAACCAAACTATCTACTTGCCAACTTTTTATCCAAATCCCCAGAATAAAGGGGAGAGTCTTCTGCATTCAGTGGACATACACAAACAGCTACATTACTACTTGGACAAAACAAAAGCTTTCAGGAAAACTGAGCAATTGTTTGTAGCATATGCTGCGGGATCAGAGGGAAAGGCTATTTCAAAGCAGACCATTTCAAAGTGGATAGGACACTGTATCTGTTTCTGCTACACACAGCATGGGAAAACTGCACCTAGCAACATTAGGCCACATTCCACCAGGGCAACAGCCACTTCAGCTGCCTACCTTAGAGGAGTACCTACCAAAGATATCCTGGAAGCTGCAACTTGGAGTTCACTGCACACCTTTACCAAACATTATCACTTGCCTCTTTACTCTAAATCCAGAGCTGGCTTTGCCACTGCAGTGCTGCAGGGCCTCATAGCCACCCCAAATCCTCTATAGAACCAGCCACCCTACCTCAGCTTTGGGATTCAACCCAAGTGTAATGACAGCAGCAGTGAAACACGATGAACATAGTTCAGTTTTGTACCTACCATAAATGTAGATGTTCGAGTGTATTCACTGCTGCAGTCCAGGTTACCCTCCCTCCATCCCCTCTTTCTTAGCTGGGACTTATCTATACCTTTCTACCCTATACTACCTATGTGGTGTATTTGCTGGTAACTGAAAGCTTTGGTTTTATTTTTTATGTATTCTTTATTAGCAATATGTATTGCCTACCTATTTGGGGGCACCTGACATCTAGGGCAAGAAAAACTGAAGAAAATGGCGTCGGCTGCATCTTATATACCCCTGGCGCACGGACGTCATGGAAGAAGCGACAGCTTTATGGATATGTGCATTATGAACCCTGGAGCTTTTCTCCCGGGGGCGTCCGCTGAAAATGGACATATATCCAGTCGGATTATCCCGGTTAACAAATGTAAAATAAATAAATAAAATAAACGTATACATATATAAAATGTATAGAACAGACATTAGGTAATATCATCTAAATTTCAGAGTTCTCCATTTAAACTTCTTCACTGTACCCACAAATCAAACAATGCTTTAATCTTGCCTCAAAGTGATCACGTTCAAGATGCACAGAACTCCCCCATATTGACATTTTCTCTGGCTACCATAACAGCCACAGTATTTCATCTTTTTCACAGAAAGTCAAGAAGTCATGGAGGAATGGACTCTGGTAGTGCAAACATTTCAACTGTGGTAATCCCAGGCAGTCTTTCACAAAACCAGCACTGCATCATGTTTTTGTACATATTCCAAAAACTCTCCTACAACTTACAAAATCCTCATAGTTAAAATATGCCTTCTTGCCTTATTGACCATTTCAGCCCACTGAAGCTCCATCTGCTTCACCATCTCTACTACAGTATTCTGCATCATACATATTTTCCATCTTGCAGACTCTACAGCTTAACTGACCATGCAAACAAACCATTTTAGCAGCCACATCTATCCATAGTCATTTCAGGCAAAGCCATCAAAGAAGCAAGTCAAATGTACCAACTCAATTTAAGCAGCCGTAAAAGTAATGCTGCTTTACCAATATTTACTTGCAAACCTTTCTTGGATCTTTACCAATCAGATGTGATACTTCATAGTGCTCCAACATTTCTTTTTTAATGTACTGACTGAGACAGGAGTCTCCGACAAGTACCTGACTAACTAGCTTTGACATACACAACTATTCCACAGACACAGCCTCCAGGTTCAAATGCCAAGGATTACAGCTAGAACAGTCACTTAACTTCCATTCCACATGGACAAAGTGAGAGCAAAGATAAACTTCCTGCTCTTCTGGGTCAAAAAGATCTCCTCTTTTCTATCCCAATCAGTCAGAGCAGCCATTTGCAAAGGAGCTCTCTTATCAACTTGAATATAGGCTCCAAAGTTTTGCTGCCTCCAAGAAAAACACTGCCACACCCCAGACTATCTCTAACAGCACCTGTCAATTCATTACAAACTGTCCTCTCTGTAAGCATCACAGTATCACCTAGAAAAAGCCAAGCTGCTACACATGAAATAAAGATCTAACCTACTTTTAGAATCCCAGCTCTACAAACTACTTCAACTCTGTACATTTACTCTCCTTGCAGACAGATTTCATGAAAAAACCTCCTCATACAATGTGACACTCTACTTACAAGCCGCACCAATTATCATTACCCCAGAACAAAACTTAACAGTACTGTACATGCATTCTCTTCTCAGGCACCTACTCTTTGGCAAGCTCTCCCCATCAGCATAGAAGAGATCAACACATTTCAAATTTAAAATGTAGCTCAAAAAGCACTTTTTCAAAGCCAAATGCTCCTGCTTCAACACAGGGCATATCGCCTGCTTCAACACAGGGCATATCGCCTGCTTCAACACAGGGCATATCGCCTGCTTCAACACAGGGCATATCGCCTGCTTCAACACAGGGCATATCGCCTGCTTCAACACAGGGCATATCGCCTAGCCTATCTCCTTTACAAGTCTCTGTATAATGTATATACATATACATTACACACTGCTTGATTGACAGTGCACTGCGCTTGTTTACTAGAATGCATACAAACATATTTTTCCTGTGAAGTTAATCTGAACTACTCTGATATTGCTTACATTTCTGTATTTTGTTTGTGAAATGTTTTGTATTTCACCTGCTTACATTTCTGTATTTTGTTTGCGAAATGTTTTGCATTTCACCTGGGCTGAGCCTGAAATTTATCAGTACTGATCATTGCACTACCCTGGCAAACAAAAATAAATCAATACCGACTCGCCTCAAGCAGAGTCAACTAACTCATCTAATTCTGATACTTATTACTTCTACATTCTCTGTGAACACAGCAGCCTGGACAGGTGACTGATTTCAAAAGAGCACAACACATGCATCACAACAGAATGGTTCATTAATGTGATCACAGCTACCAGTGAAGCATACATTCCGTTCTGATCCCAGTTCTTCTGGTGTACCTGGAATGAGTCCTGACTCAGCAGTCAGCAAAACAGAAAAGGAAGAAACAACCAGAACAAGTAATCCAATTCACTTTAAAATATGAAATGATTTTCCACAACATGCAGTAAAATTCAAAAAATAAATCTCTCACTTACCAACAGGAAGTCCCAATATGTGGTCCTTGGATGGAAGGGCAAAGCGGAATTTTCTTGTGTCATGGCTAATGATCTAAGCAAAGAAAAACAAACATGAAAAATGATTTTAAACCAAAAAAAAAAAAAAAAAAAAAAAAAAAAAAAAAAAAAAAAAAAAAAACTTAAAAATGAAACTTGCATACTTGCTCAATGCTAAGCCTGTATGGTGTGTCCCACTGGTCATAAACCAGTGGGACTAATGCTCGAAGGACTTAGATGGCCAGACATCCTAGGCTACTATCCCCTCCTCATTACCAATAACAATGGGCAAAGGAGGAGCCTGTCCAGACATATGCCCATGGTGCAGCAGAATAATAACTAATACGATGAACAATGGAAGAGCAATACCTAGAACACCAGTAAAGTAAGCCTTCCAGGCCTCATCAGGACTGATAAAGATGGACACATGTTGATGAGGACAGAACTTCCCAGATAAGTATTACGGTATGTACAACGCCTTCGTATCTGACATAAGGAGTTCCATCTTCCTCAAACAGAATAGAGTTTCAAGCTAATTCTACTGGGTGGAACCTTAATGAAAGATTCTCCTAATTAGTGTGGCTTTGAAAGATAACCTAGACTTCGAGACTGCATCAAGCTTATGGAGTCTTGTAAGTATTTAGTGAAGCCAATGAAGCTGCTGTATAAATTTCATCCAAGAAAGCATTTCTAAAACAAAAAAGGTTTAACTGGTAGCTACTGGTCTAACTAAATGGTTTCTAGGTTCAGATGGTAAAGGATTTTTGTATTTCTTATACCAGAAATGAATGCACTTTGAAAGTCACTTTGATAAAGTCTACTTAGAAAGCTTTCAGCCCAACTTCTTTTTTGGAGAAAGATATAAAAATGCTGAAAATCTTCTCTGAAGGATTTATTGTTGTCCAGATAAATTGTGAGCTTCCCATGAACATCCATACAATGCAGTAAGTATTCTCTTCTGGTACAACAATTTTAGGGAAAAAAAGGCAGATTAAATGTTTGGTTAAGCCCAATTTCATCAGCTACATGGGGTAGGAAAAGAAGGCTTTATTCTCACAAATATTCCCTCCATGAAAAAATCTAATCAGGATTGATAAACAAGACTTGTAACTTAGAAATGTTCCTGGTATTAGTTATGGTTAACAGAAAGACAGTTTTAAAGACACAAACTTCTGATCAACTCAAGCAGCAGGTACAGCCATCTGAAAAGTTGACTTCAGCAGTCTTACAAAACTTTAACAAAGCTAAAGGCAAACAGCATTAGCTTGTTGTGAAAAGTGAAGATGGCTGTAGCTTGAATTTTTAACTGATACATAACTTAAGCCAGAATAAAAAAAAAAAAAATCTGTGATGTTGTTGTTCTTTCGGCTTTTCCTGTTTAGGGGTCGCCACAGTGGAACTCCGGTCCGCTAATGACTGGCAGTAGATTTTTACAGTGCCGAGGTGCCAGCTCGAAGCCCAGCCTTCAACAAAGACAAGCCCATTCTACGCATGCCTTTCGAACGTCACTCGACTGCGGGGAGAACATGCATATTCCATACAGAAGGTGCTCCAGCTGAGAATCAAACATCATAAAGAACAATAATGTGGAGCTTCAAACTTACTTTCTACCTCCTGCTTCAACTCAGTCTTCATAGTAGGACCAAAAGGTAGAGTTCCTTTAAAGGCAGCACCAATAAAGATTGCTTTTGTATTTTCAGCAAAGTCAGTGATAACTAGCCATGCAAAACAGCCCACTGCCAAGTTCCTAATTGCTAATCAGCTCCAATACTATGTGCTAGTTTCTTGAGATGATTCACAGACGAATAAAGGGTTGGCATCTAGTACCACAGAAATTTCAAGTTACCATCTGGTAACCACTCCCACAGACAAATTTGGTCAGTCAGGTCAGACCAGAAGGGGTGCCTATTTGAAATAATTTAAGGCCCTTGATGAGAATGTCCTACACATCAGACTCCTTATTAGGTGCAAGAATAATGGGGATCTGTAGCACGGGAGCCTTTTAAAGGCAGCACTACCCCCAATGCAGGCAACCTGAGGAGTCAAGACAACACATCCAGTCCCCAAGAGGCTGGAAGATCTTGTCAGACCTCTTCAGAAAAGGTGCCACAACTTCTGGCTTTTGCCATGCAATAGAGATAAAGAGTTGAATCGTTCTATTGAAATGGGGTGGGAAACTGCCCAGGAGGAAGGCTTCGATCAAAAGGTCTCCTGCAGGCTATACTAATCATAAGGAAAGGGAGGATCAGTGGTTCATGAAGCCTTTTTTTTGCATCATCATCTGTAATATCTTCTCAAATCTGGAGTCATCATGCAGGGAATGAGGGGGAGTCAGGTTCCTTTTCCTCACCCACATCTTGTACGAAGGAAAGAAAAGAAAATTCAACTGGATAAACTAAAGGCATTCTGCAAGAGAGACTTCCAAAGCCCCTATCCTAGTCAGGGGCAGGGTGCAAGGGTAATGAAACAGCAACATACAAGTATCAGAGATCAAAGTGATTGCAGAAGTCAAAAGAAGCACATGTAAACAAATCTGCATCACTACTGCTGGAAGTAATGCTAAAGTCATCCCATGGGTCAGAATTCCCCCCTCCCCTCAATGATCAATGCTAGATCAAGGCTTTAAATCCACTGGGACAGATACCAGGAATGAAAAGGGCAGTCTCTTTCCAGATCCCAGAACTCTGACCAATGGAACTGAAGTTCAAAAACAACCCTAAAGTTAACATCAAGGTAATCATTGCCAAGGGCAGACCTTGATAACAGGATGACTGGCCCTGAACAATTAATATGAATGCTGAAGGCTAAATCCCAAGCCAGGATGCTGAGGGGTCCCCTGAAGTCAATAGCGCGGATTCCAAAAACAACTCCAAGTTAAACTTCCCTATCATTTATTTAGAGAGTACCGCACAAGTATAAGAGCAGGAGCAGTCTTGCTAATGGTTAAAATCACCATCACTGCCAAGTACACCACAAACAGGCTCACAGCATCCCTGATATAGAAACAATAGTAGCTTCAGTTACAGTATTAGACAAGCTACTCAGGTTGCCCACTTACATCCACATTTCAGAATGGCATCAGTAGCACTTCTAGTATTTTAGAATGGTTGCAAAATTGCACCCAAGAACCAGTTCTATTAGGGGAACTAATACTCAGGCCACTTAAAAAAAATCGAGCTCTGTCCCTTAACAGAGCAATGAAGCACTTGACTATTCACAGTTATTCAGCTCCCCAACAGTTGATCCTAAAATACACACACAACACACACATTTAACTGGAAACTAACACAATGTCCATCTAATTTAGTGGTGAAGTACTACCAAACATTAGTGACCATAACCAAACATACAGCATACAGAGAAACAAATCTCTTGCTATCAAACCTAAAACTGCAGACATGAGAAACTGGAACAAAACTACCTTTTCTGTCTGGCCTACCAGGACTACCTTGTTAAGTAGCAAGCTCTCAAACACATTGCCACTTCAGATATTACCATCAACTACTTTATCACGTACTACTTACTACCTCGGACAAATCTGCACCAGCTAGAACAGTCGGACTGAAAACAAAATCTCCGCGTGGCTTCAATTACATTAACAAATCAACCAATAAAAGAGCTAATGAAGTCTAGAGACTCAACTTTGAGATCCTATAGGACAAAAGAAAAAGCACACCAGCTATTCAAATACAAAACTCGTAAATGTATGCCAACAACACTTGATAGGCCAATCATACCTATTAGATAAACTTGCAAAACAGCATCAGCTTTCTAGAACACCATCAAGCAATTACTGGAAATATAAACACCTCTTTAAACTGGACAAGCCCAGTGTTTTGGAGTTCCACCTTATCCCCATTTAAGCACTTGGACCAATGGATGGGTACTCAGAAATTCACCAGTGGTCTGGCTCCTATGTCTCTGATGGACAGAGGCAGTCAGTAAATCACCGCCTATATAAATCAAATTTGTGGGTCACATTTGGGTTGCACGGATAGGCTTATAAGGGGACTAGAAGTAGTTAGCCTAGTATACACAAATGGACCTATGACAACAATATCCCTTGGCCTTCTCAATGACATAGCTCTTTTGCTAGGTACTTCCACTCAATCACTGCTAAATAACTCCAGTTTGCAAGTACATGTTACCACTACAAAGTGATGACTTCAAACCTGATGTCATTATAAACATGTCATTATAAACTCCTCCAGAAGACACCATGATCCTCCAAGAGGGCCTCTCCTAAACAAATAGCTAGTGTTAAACCATGGCCTAAAACTAAACTCCATAAAATGCATAATCATATCCTTCTGCAAGCATTACCACTCTGATAACTATCACATTGACAGCACACCCCTGAAAATTAATCCTACAGTTAGGGATCTGAGAAACTATGTCAACAGGCTGTTTTCTGATCACCATGTATCCACTGTTGAGGAAAATCACCCATAAATCTATCATCTTTTGTCAGGTTTGATGGTGTAAGGAGAGAGACCCCCCCCCCCCGACTGCCTTCAGAGCGCAGCAGTCGGGCAACCATTCAGTAGTGCTGAAAGGGTGTCTTGGGAGAAAGGACCTCAGACTCCATTTTCTGGTCACACCTGCTTCTCAGGTGTCGTTCGTTGAAGTTACCTTCCCCTCTGCAACAGGGAGATCTATCACCTTGGATGTCATGGAAAAGCTCTGTGATTTGTGGAAGCATATCCTTCCCCGAACTCTGGTTTCTAGAGGATGTTCTTTTGGGGCATTGGAGAAGCAAACTCCCCCTGCAGAAATATTCTTGCCATTATATTAACCCCTGCAGAAAGATTCTTGCCATTATATTGGCTCCTAGTGAATACGTCTGTGACTCTGGGTCACAACACGGTTGAGTTGTCATATGGGAACCCAAGGAAGACCACCATTAAGTTCTAGCTGGATCCAGGGAGACTGGTTCAGAAGAATTAGTACCAAGCTAGCAGATTAAATGCAGAGACCTCAAAAGAAACAGCAGTGGAAGTCAAACTTCAAAGGGGCTTTGATGTGGACATAACAAATTTCTCATTTTCTCTCGTGATTATCAATTTTTCCTGTCCCACATTAGCCAAAGCTTTAAAATGTAGCAAAAGGCCACCCAATCTTTAGATGATTTTCTCCCAAACAGAACATAAATCATATCAACACTAACATGGGATTTTACATCCTTAACTCTTTTTTTCTTATCTACCACCACAAACAAATCAAAAAAGTAAACAAAACTTAAAAAAAAAATGTAACTTTTTTTTCCTTTTTAAAAACAGCATTGTACTTCAACTACAGTTGTGTCTTTCGGCTTTTCCCAGTTAGGGGTCGCCACAACGGAACTCCGGTCCGCTAATAATTGGCAGTTGATTTTTACATGCCGAGTTGCCAGCCCTGACGCACAACTTTCAACGAAGGTATGCCCATTCACGCATGTCTCCACGCAGAAGACGTTCTAGCCGAGAATCGAACCGGACAGCGTCTTACTGTGAGGCGACAACGCTACCGCAGCACCACCACCGCATACTTCAACTACAGTACAAAACTAATTATTATAAAGACAGACAGAAAAGACCTCTTGAGAGTGGCAATGGGGATCATTCACTACCTTATTTAAAAGGTGCAATCTTGAAACAAACTATCCTGGTGTAGACAGGAAAGTGCATCCTTAAGACAAATTAGCAATTATACAGAAAGTAGTTCTGAAGTATGAAACTTTTTCAGTGAAAAAGTAATACATTTGCTAAGTAGCTTAAGGACACATTGTTTATTGACATTTGTTAACCGGGTTAGTCCAGCTAGGCTTGTGGTCCATTTTCAGTGGAGACCCGAGGAGAAAAGCTACAAGAAACCTATAGTTGACAGAAAAATTACATTATATACATTCATTGTACGATAAGAAATTGATTATACAATAATTGATACTCAACAGCAAAATGCAACACTTGTAGTTATATCTATTCTAAGTTTACAGAGTAGAAATTTTTTACATATTTACAAGAGTTTGGTCCATCAGAGTGAGTATAAAGTAAAGAAATATCCCCTAATAGAGGGAATATATTGTTGAGAGGGGGGTTACAGACATGGTTCCCAAGAGGAAAGAGGAGTTAAGTTGGGGCTTGACAAGGACATATTTTGGAGTTAAGCAGATGAGGTTTGAGTTTTTCTTTAAAGTGGGATGGGTGAATGGTGAAACATATGTCTCTAGGAAGTTTGTTCCACGTTTGGGCGATGGAGTGTTTACAGAAGAGTTTGCCTACTACTTTTTTAGGTTGGTAGGTGTGTAGGAGTTGCTGATTAGAGGCGCAGAGAGCGTGAGTGTGTGTGTAGACAGAGATGAAGGAAGAGAGAGCGGGGCAAGATGAAGGTTTGTAGAGAATGAAGTGTAGCATTTGAAGTTGTGAGTGTAGCATTTGAAGTTGTGATGGCAACAATTGGGGAATTCATGCCAGTGGAGGAATGAAAGGGCTAGGCAGTGATGTGTACTGTTAAGTAGAGTTTGTGATGACTCTGGCTATCTTATGGTGAGTTTGTTAAAGGTTGCAGTTTGAATGCGGAACACAGGGGCAGCATAAAGAAGGGAGGGAAGGAGGAGAGCATGTGCAAGGGAGAGTCTAGCGTTTGGAGTTAGAAATGTTTTGTTACGATAAAGCAGAACTAGTTCCTGGTTTGTCTTTTATACATTGGAGAAGGTGCACATTAAATTTTAGTTCATAATCGATGATGAATCCAAGGAGTCTTGTGTGAGCTTCAGGTTTAATAATTGTGTTATTAGAGGAAGTGATAGAAAAGGATGATTTGTGGTGAGAAAGAGAGCAGGGGAGAAAAATAGTAACAAATAATAAACTTTAAAGTCTCCAGCATGTAATAAGAGAGACCTGGACAGGGTCCTTCTCTGCATAGTATTATTGGTAACGGGGAGGCAACAGCAGCTTGAGAAGGTTTTAGATTCCCTACAAGGCCTTCAAGCTTTAGTCCTTTTTTTCATTATTAACTTTGTAGTGAGAGTAGGGAACAGGTGGAGGAGACCCTGGAGAGATGGCGATATGCTCTAGAGAGAAGAGGAATGAAGGCCAGCAGGACTAAGACAGAATATATGCGTGTGAATGAGGGGGAAGATAGAGGAATGGTGAGGATGCAGGGAGTAGAGGTGGTGAAGGTGGACGAGTTTAAATACTTGAGATCAACAGTTCAGAGTAATGGTGAGTGTGGAAGAGAGGTGAAGAAGAGAGTACAGGCAGGATGGAGTGGGTGGAGAGGAGTGTCAGGAGTGATTTGTGACAGACGAGTACCAGTAAGAGTGAAAGGGAAGGTCTACAAGAGGGTAGTGAGACCAGCTATGTAATATGGGTTGGAGACAGTGGCATTGACAAAAAGGCAGTAGTCGGAGCTTGACGTGGCAGAGTTAAAGATGTTAAGATTTGCACTGGGTGTGACGAGGGTGGACAGGATTAGGAATAAGTATATTAGAGGGTCAGCCAAGGTTGGAAGGTTTGGAGACAATGCCAGAGAGGCAAGATTACATTGGTTTGGACACTTACTTCATTTGCAAAAAAACAATACTGCTATTCTTCATTTATACCAGTACCACAAACTAAATTTAATTTGCACAGTAAGCTCTAGTTAAATGTTTTTGCTTAGCTCATGAAATTAACTTATTAATACTTAGTTCACGAATTACCAAAAGACAACAATTCAATTGTTATTCTAACTACATGAATTCATCTACTTATTAACCACAGACACATGTATCCCTTTCTTCATTTTCATTGTCCCCTCTCTGTCTTTTTACTAACTTGACTAGACAGCCTTCTTTCAATTAAGACCTGTAAATTCTTTACTGTGATATTTTAATGCAAAGACACAACCACCAGTCACAGCACTCTTCCTATTTCATTCCTGCATTCTTTGCACAGGATGCAAACTTCAACATTAACAATGACTGAGACACTCCACTGATGACGCTGCCCTGGAAGCCACTCACTCATTGGTTCAGCTGAGAAGCTTACTGTGAATAAACCACTTGAGAGAAGCACCAATAGCACCTTACAAGGGTTGCACCTTGCGTGACCACGGGTTACACCTGACTCTATAGCCAGTAGCTCAAAACTGTAGTGTACCTGTTCAATGTTGTTAATGCACCCTTTATCTGGGAAAGTACAGTTGTGTACACTTACCATAAAGGTAGATGTTAGAGTGTATTCACTGTTGCAGTCATCACACTTGGGTTATCTGCTTGCAGGTAGCCCTCGGTTGGCCCGAATACCAGCAACTTAGTATGTCTGTGTCGGATGCTGTCGCTCCAGGACTGTCGTCAGGGGGTATAAAAGCAGGCTGCCAACGCCATTACATCAGTTTTTCTTGCCCCAAATGTCAGGAGCCCCCCAAATAGGGAGCTAAGTTATGGTGGGGAAAACACCACCAGTAAAAAGTAAATACCAATACCAATAACCCTGAAAGGGGCGAGTAATAGCCATAGAGAGAGAAAAAAACAGGGGGCTGGAGGGAGGGAAACCAGGACTGCAACAGTGAATACACTCGAACATCTACATTTATAAGTGTACACAACTGTACTATGTTCTTCGTGTTTCACTGCTGCAGTCATCACACAGGTGGATTCCCAAAGCTGAAGGGTGGAGGCAGTCAAGAAGAGTTAAGGCTGGCTAGTATGTCTTGAAGTAGTGGTGTTGCAAAACCTGCCCTGGATTTGGAAAAGATAGGCATGTGGTAATGCTTGGTGAAGGTGTGTACTGAACTCCAGGTAGCAGCTTCCTGGATGTCCCTGGTAAGGACTCCCCTGAGAAATGCTGTAGAGGTAGATGTTACCCTAGTGGAATGTGTTCTAACCCCCTGAGGGGTTGGTTTCCCATGGTGCTTGTAGCAGAAATGGATGCAGTGTGCTATCCATTTGGAAATTGTTCGTTTTGAAATGGCCTTGCCCTCTGCCCTTGTTGCAAAGCTGACTAGTAACTGCTCGGATTTTTTGAAAGGCTTAGTCCTATCAAGGTAGGATCTGAGCTGTCTGTGCACGTCCAAGGAGTGCAGGATCCTTTCCCCTTTATTTTGAGGATTAGGGAAGAAAGTTGGCAAATGGATGGACTGGTTGACAGCTACACCGGACACCACTTCAGGCATTAAGGAAGGACTGGTCCTGAGGGAAACCCTGTCAGCATGGAAAATAATGAAGGGTTCCACCGCCATAAGTGCTTGTAGCTCAGGCACTCTTCTAGCTGAAGTGATGGCCAGAAGCAAGGCTGTTTTCCAAGAAAGGAATTTTAAGTCTGCTGACGCAGCAGTTTCAAAGGGGGAAGCATGAGCTTTTCCAGTACAAAGTTAAAGGTCCCAAGCAGGGGTGGGTGCTCTCCTTGATGGCCTTCAGTTGTTTGCCCCTCTCAGAAACGGTTTGATTGATAAGAGGGTGCGAGAAGAGAGGTGGCTCGGTGTTGTAATGAGCTGAAATGGCTGATGCATGTATCTTAATGGAGGAGAAGGACAGGCCTTTGTGGAGTAGATCTGCCAAGTAATCCAGGATTAGAGGCAGGGAGGGCAGAGTTGTGTCCTCTCCTTTAGACAGAATGCAGGAGCAGAACCTTTTCCACTTATCAGCATAGAATATTCTTGTACTGGGTTCTTCTGGCTTCAAGAATGACATCCAGCACCTGCTTGCTTAGGGTTGCTGGGGGAGAATTCAAGGAATAAGCCAGGCTGCAAGATTTAGGGTTTGCAGTTGTGGATGCAAAATCTGTCCCTCCTGCTGAGAGAGCAGGGTTGAGTTCTGGTGTAGAAGCAAAGGTGGCACCGGTGACAGGCTGCGCAGGAGTGTGTACCAGTGCTGGCGTGGCCAGTCTGGGGCAAATCAGAATTGTCCTTGGTCTGTCCTGTCTTACCTTGAGTAATACTCGAGAGAAGGGGCAGAGGGGGAAGGCAGAGAGTGAGAGATTTACCCACTGAAAAGATAGGGCGTCCACTTCCCAGGCCCTGCTGTGAGGATTCCTGGTGCATAATTTGCTGAGCTGGTGGTTGTAGGGGGAGGCAAAGAGAGCCACCTCTGGGGTCCCCCATTTCTGAATCAGAAGGTTGAAGGTGCTGGGCTCCAATTGCCACTCGTGTGGGTCTAGGATATTTCTGCTTAAGTCGTCTGCCAGTGTTTTGTTTGCCTGGCAGGAATTGAGCTTGCAAATGGACTTGCATGCCCAAGGCAGTGTGCTACAGGGCCATGGCTAACCTGTAGAGCGGGTAGGAGTGTGTTCGTCCCTGCTTGTTGACGTACCACATAACTGTGGTGTTGTCTGTTTTTATTAGCAGTTGTCCTGGAAAGAGTAAGGATCTGAAAGCTGTTAGGGCATTCTGCACAGCTAACATCTCTTTTTGGTTGATGTACAGATGAATCTGACTTGGGCTCCAGTGGCACAGAATGCATTTGCAGTCTGTGTGCTCCCCAGGCATAGTCTGACGCGTCTGTGGTTAGGGTCTAGGCGGCGTGGGTTGAGAAAAGGGCAGTCCCTTATTGTGGTAGCATGCTCCTGCCCACCAAAGGAACTCTGTCCTTAGACAGGGTATGATAGGAATGACTGTTTCCAGGTCCTGAGAATGTTGACACCAAAAAATTTTTTAAGTACCACTTAAGTTTCTTCATATGCAGTCTTGCATATGGAACCAGCAGTATACATGAGGCCATGAACCCTAGGGCCTGCAGTACTTTTCTTGCGGATAGCTGGGTTCTGGTGGCCATTTGTTTGAAGTAGGCTGTCAGACAGACTTGTTTTTCTGAAGTGAGAAATGCCTCCTGGGATGTTGTGTCCAAGCTTGCTCCCAGGAATACAATCGTTTGACTGGGTACCAGTTTTGATTTCTTTTCATTGATGATGTACCCCAAAGAAGTGAGAAGGTGCTTCACAAATGTCAGGTGCTGCAACAGCAATTCCTGTCTGCCTGAATCAGGCAGTCATCCAAGTACGGGAAAATTTGGATATTTCTCTGCCTGCAGTATGCAATGGCTAGAGCCAGGCATTTTGTGAAAACTCTGGGCGCAGTCGATAAGCCAAAGGGAAGTGTAGAGAACTGATAATGCATAGATCCTGCCCTGAAACATAGAAACTTCCTGCATGACTCCCCTTATGGGATGTACAGATAGGCTTCTTTTAAGTCATGGTTCACTAACCAGGAATCCTTGGCTAGCACAGGAAGAAGCTACTGCAGGGTAAGCATTTTGAAGTTTGGTACCACCAGGAAGGTGCTGAAAATTGAAAGATCCAGGATTGGGCGCCAACAGCCCTCTTTCCTGGGTACCAGGAAGGGTCTGGAGTAGAATCCTTGACCCCCTCTGTTCTACTGGAACCGGCTGAATAGCTCTGACATTGAGCAGGGAAGCTACTTGACTTTGAGCCTCTGCCCACTGGTTTGGAGGAAGGTCTGGAAACCCGCTTGGGGTTGGCAGTGAATGGAAATAAAATTTGTACCCCTTGGATACAATGTTGAGGACCCACCGGTCCGGTGTGAATGATATCCAATTTTTTGCATAAAGGGCAAGTTTCCCTCCTAGGGGCACAAGCAATTGTGCAGGGCTGGGGAGTAGAGTAAGGAAGTCATTGTGAGTTTTTTCCGTAAGGAGGTGGCTTACCATTCCCTGCTTTAGGGGTATGGGCACTCCATTGCTTAGATCTCTGCATACCCTGAGACTGTAGTTTGGGTGGTCTGTTTCCCCTGGGTTTGGTTTGAGAAGGAATGGGAGGGGCTGGAAAGGACCAGTGTTTGGAAGGGCAATGCCTACTGAATCTAGGGGGTTGCACTTGTAAGAATTCTTTAACAGTCTGCATAGACTTAGCTTTTTCTTCCATCTTTTTAAGAACCTCTTCTGCTCTGGTGCCAAACAAACTGTCCTTGTTCAAAGGAGCATCTAGTAACTTTGATTTGACATGGTATGACAAGTTCTGCTCCTTGAGCCAAGCAAGTCTTCTCAGTTCAGATCCAGTGACTGCTTCCCAGCAAGATGCTTCTAGGGCATCAAAGCCACACTGCAAAGTATGCTTACTGACTTGGCTTGCAGAGTGCATAAGCTCTTGCAATTCTTTATTTTCTGCACAGTCTGTAAAGGTTGCCACTTTTTGTTTAATAAGTTCCATAATATGCTGCCGGTACGTCAGCATGTGAAACTGACAATCAATGCCTTAACAGCAAGAGTTGCAGAGGTATATACCTTCTTACCCAATCTGTCCAAAGCTCTGGAATCCCTGTCCGAAGGGGGATTTCTTGGCTGTAGTAGCCTTGATACCTTTAGGCCCCTGGGAAACTATCTCTGGGTCAGCAGTAGGATTCTTGAAAAGAAATTTGTGGTGTCAGGTACTCTGTAGTACCTGTCTGGTTTCCTAGGGGCAGGAGGTAAAGTGTCAGGAGTAAGACTGGATTCCATAAAAACATCAACAACATCCAGGACAGGGGGTATTGCTAAAGGCCTGTGCTGAAGCAACTCTAGGAATTCTCTGAGGCTCTTTTTGGACTGAGGATAGTCTTGGCATTCCCAGTGGATATGCTCTCTTAAGGTAAGCAAGTTTTCACCAAAAGAAAAATCCTCTGGACGGGAGGCAGAGGGAATGGATTCCTCTGCATCTGAATCCTCATAGGCAGATAAGGGCATGTCTTCATAATCAGAAATCTCAGAGTCATCAGACTCCTGGTCTGTAGAAGCTGTAGGGGACTGGTCTCTTTCTCTTAGCAAGGGTAGGCAGACTTCCCCTAATCAGCGTAATAAGGTCTTCTGCCATTCTAAGCATTTGTTTTTGCGGCATGAGAGCAGGTGCATGCACTTTGGTCGTCTGTTTTCTAGGCGAAGTGCATACTCTGGGCCTAAGAAACTCTAGTTTTGGTTAAAAAAGTCATCTGTCTAAGTCGAACATCAATTGAGCGTAGAACTGCCTCAGAAGCCAGTGCCCGCACAGCATCTCTGGACCCATCCGAGGTAGAGATATCTGCAGGTTCCATAGTGGAAGAAGAGTCTCGTGGCATACCGGACTCTGAATGGATCTCGGTAGAGGCCTGCGAATCCAGTGAAGCGGGCATTAGGGTCTGCGAAAGCTGCTGAGTACCGGCGGACTGGTGACTAGCTTAACGGAAGCATCGTTGGCAGCTTTGGACCTATGCAGTATCTGTCTTTATCCTTACATTTTTTCGGAACAATTGGTAGTCGGATGGCTTACCGAACCCATTTCAGAATAAGGAGATTGAGAGCGAAAGAATTTAGCGACAAAGAGAGCCCAACAATGAATGGTTCGGACGTTAAACAAGGCACAAAACAAACAGCAAGGTACGTCATGGTCTGGACTTAAAGAGGTGATGCAGTAAGAATGAAAATCTCGGAGGTATTTGCTTTCCACAGGCAAGACAATCTGTTAACTTTTTCTGACATCGGTTAGAGCAAGAAAAAAGGATCCGCAACGGGGTAGTTAGCTTTAGAAGACTTCAGGATTATTCAATTCGTAAATGAAAATTCAGGTAGCGGCCGACTGGCACTTGCGAACTGCTTCCGCTTCGGGCTCCTCAGCAAGAAAGACTGATGTAATGACATCGGCTGCCTGTCTTTATACTCCTGACGACCTGACGTCAGTCCTGGAGCGACAGCATCTGAAGCAGAAATACTAAGTCTCTGGTATTCGGGCCGACTGAGGGCTACCTGCAGGCAGATAACCCAAGTGTGATGACTGTAACAGTGAAACATGAAGAACATCCACTGTTAGGACAAAGACAAACATTCAAAAGCCTAGTGATTTGTCCCAGAGTTCTGGCTTTGTTTAAACAAATCCATAGGATTTTGAATGTATTGCATCAAAAGCCTACCTGGTAAATGCCTTTAAACGTAATGCAAGTGCCTTCACTCATCAAAAAAATACTTAAAGTGACTGTCTATCTGGTCCAAGGGTATAACCTATACAGGACCTTCAGTGCTTTGCTGCACTTGTTCAGTTCCTAGCCTTCATTCAGGCTACTTTCCAATCACTTAAGATACTCCACTGGCATTTTTAACTGGATTTAAAAGTACAGCATTATTTAACACTTTCAGACCAAGAAAAGAAGCCTCGGGTGCAACCCATACTACAGCCAGTCAGTTTTATTCCCTTAATCCTTTCTGAATCAGGACAAGCAAGTGTCTCTCTCCCAGCTCATACTGCTTATTTCACTCAACTCATGACTCAGAGACTGAACCTGGATGCTACAACTGAGAGTTATGAAAGCGGGCAGCACTATTAGGGTCTGATCCAGCCCAGTGGATAGCCCTACAGACAGAGAGCTGCAGAGTTAAGAACCATGGCCCATTTGATGGCAACGGATTCCCACTTAGTAAACAATATCACCTCTGTACATCAGATGACTCCAGCTATAGGGGACAGTATTGCCCCTAGACCTATACCAAAGATATATATCAACATAAAGGAAATTAGGCAGACCATAAATGGACACGAACAAAGGGTCAGTTTCAATAATGAAAATGCCCTGTCTTCATTAGTCTACACCACAAAATGAGGGTATCAAGCCACAGATCTTTGTCAGAGACAGGCAGCATAACAAAATGTGATAAATTACAGAAAACAATTGGCAAGACCAAAGAAAGGCTGTACCTGGGTATTGATCACCTTTTACACCTCTGATTTTACCGGTCCATGACCCACAATGTGCACTAAACACTGATTCTCTCCTAGGGCACTGATATACTTGCCTGGACTGGCTTTCAGCATGGCCTCCCTACTGAAGTTAAGTGCTGCCCTAAAAATGAGCCAACAAGATGTCAAATCCTGACAATAAATTGGCATGTCAGCCAGGTATGCAGCTGAATAACAGCTGCTTGGCTGCATGGCATCATATAATCAGCTTCTGTTGCAAGGACTCCATGCAAACCCAGAAGACAAAAATGTGGACTGGAAGAGTTCTGGTGAGAAAATAAGTCAGTCTCTTGTCATCTCTGTTGGAGGCATTTGCCAGTCATTCTTTGCTAGGTCTAATGTCATAAGGCATGCAAGTAAGACTCAACTTTTCAGACATTGATATACACATAATATGAAGCAGGCCTCTTACTGGGGAACAGAGTCTAACCAACTACACAGCTGTGAACTGTATAATGCCAGTGAGCTTTGTTACCAGAGCAATGGGGCTACTCTATTAACCTCCAGTGCAATGTCTTAACATTTGACGTGAAAGTGCAGAACTTTACACTTTTTGCCTGGCTCGATCACGGTATCATGTCTTGCTGCTAATATGACCTTTATCACCTTTCAATGGTACAGTGTCACTAGTATACTTACCTCATCTGTTGACTAAGTAAGTGGTCTTGGATCCTTTACAGCTACTTCCTTGGCAAGGCACACAAGGTCAGGTGAGAAAATAGGAGTAACAAGGCACTGGTTGAGACGCATGTATACAGAGATAGACAGACAGGCAGACAGTCAGACCAACCTGCACATTATATGAACAATTTAGTGTAACCATTCAGGATATTTTGGGGAGGTGGAAGGAGAGTGGACTATTCATTGGGGGAGTCATGATTGAACTCCAGATCCTGAAACTGTGCAGTACTGATCTTACCACTAAGCCATCATGCTGCCTAACACACATACACATGTGCACAAGCCAGCACATGTGAGCGCACACACACACACACACACACACACACACACACACACACACACACACACACACACACACACACACACACAGTACTGTACTGTACTCCAGTCACTGAAGCTCTGAGGTATTTATTTAAAAAATTGCCTTTAATCCCACAACTTGTATTTTACTAGTCCCACTCTCCACAGTACGTTTTAAGGTCCCTGTCAGCTGGCTGTGACCCAGTCTTCTTCCTGGGGATTGGATTGTGGTTTTCATTCCACTCACAGGAGACTCCTGCACCCCTTCAGTAAGCATGGGATGGAGTCTCCTCTGCTTTGGCCAGATGTGTGGCTTTACTAAGGATAGTGCAGTTTCTAATCTCTCTCTCGACTTTGGGGCAGACAACAGTACTGTTGAGGTGTCTTTCGCTTTTCCCAGGTTACAGTCAATATGGGTAACAGCCCAATGGGTTGCTACTCTTACAGTAGTTTAAAAGGGGAAAACCCTGTAGAATACCAAGCTACCTCCCTGATAGCAATTGCTTACATCACTTTGGATAAAGTGTTCAGCAAAACTCCAAATCTACCTACCTGCAGACGCAGACTTATGTCTATACCTGTCTGAAATGTTGCATTCGGCACAAAGGTTGTCACCAAGAATATCTTTATGTCAGGACTTCATTAAGACGCATCTTAACCTGGCTAAAAAGTAAGACCACCTCTTTGGCAACAGCTTTTCAGTATCGCTACTGGTTTACCTCCTGGCATGACCTGCAATACCTTTTGCCCCTCCTTACTCAAACCTTTCCAAATCCTTTGAGTGCAAATATTTTCCCTGACCCACACCTAGTGCTCATTCCTCCAAAGCCCTCTGCTTCTGTGTTTATTTACATATAATTCTCTCCCCTTTTCCTACTGGTAGACTCGGCACTCAATCGGTCTCTCACTGCATTACACTTTTAATTTGTCTATCAAGGAAAACTTAAAAATAATGTTAAGAGAATTTTTTTACACTTATGCAAGTGTGCATATTCACTGCAATTTCCCATTTTCATTACAGTTATATTTCAAATTTTTTGTAAACATTTCTGCGTTGTAATACTGTCCTTATTCAAAAACATACTTTGGTTTTACAATGTACGACATCATAGATCTGATACATGAAAATGAAATAGTTCAGATTTTCTCAGTATACACTCCATGTTATTTATGGTCCAGGTGGTTGTGGCTGAAAAGGGTTATTTGGTTGGCCCACCTACTCAGTTAACAAGCTTATGCAAATTAATAAAAAGACAAAAACAAATAAATGATTGAAGACTACCAACATACTGATGAGCCTTGCCCTGCTTATGTAAAAGTTCTTATCAGATTTCTAACTATAATCTCAAACAGGATTTCTATAACTGGAAGAGGTACCAATAGGGCCCTGCTTTGTGGCATAGACCACATATATGCACTGGACATAAGGCACAAGAAACTTCTACAGTCACCAAAGACCCCAAATCAAAACAATTTTCTAGTACTACTGTCATCATCTCTACTCTTACACAATAGTCCATCATACGAATGAGTGCTATGCTATACAAGGCTCCTAGTAGTGCCATCATTTCTACTCCTACGCAACATTTCATCATATGAATGCGTTCTATGTTATACAAGGCTCCTACACGGCTATGGTACAAGAAGCGGTTTAATTCTATCTTGCCTTCTCTTATACCTTCCCTCCTCCTGCACACCCTGTATGTCTACTGACTGCTCCAAAAAACACATAAAAATGAGAACGCTAACTCCTTGTTGACACCACACTGTGGACATTTCCAACTGTAAGGTCCTCACATCGATCCAGAGTAAAAGTAGACCACCTGACATGAAACTCCGTGCAGATTCTCACTCTTCCCCCTCTTCACTGTTGAGTTCGGCACCTTCTCTATAAAATTCTGTTTCCCCTTTCATGGGTTTTTCCTACATTAATATAGGATTTCCTAATGTAAAAAAAATAAAGAGAAGGTACATCTAGTCACATCATTCTTGGCTTCCTCCATGGCCATTAAACTCGGAAACCACCAAAGCAACATGTCTTTATGTAATGAAAATCTTTCCTTATTACTTATGTAACACACTGGCCCTACACAACACCTGAGCCCTCTATAAGTATATATGTAATGGAAGTCGGGCAGTACAGTAGTAACAGTAGCATTTCCTGTCCTCATACACGCATACCGTACTCAGTTTGTCTATAATCAAACAGGGACTTACTAACCAGCTCTCTGGAGACCAGTATCACTACACACTCAAGTCTAAGTGCATCTCCACGGCCTTTACATCAATTGGCATTTTAAACTTCTCAGACATTTAATTCACTGACTTTTGTATGAGATCACAGTCAGTCCACAAGCAAACGTATCTGCAAGTCTATTTACATTAAGTTCATCATCATAAGTAATACCAATATTAATTCTGTTTACAATGTAGTCCAATTGTCCCCCTTAAAGACAGCAGTCTATTCAAATGCCCTTCAATGCATTTGCATAAACTGAGCCAGATACTTTTAAGAGCCAGCATGTGCAGTAATGTCAATTCCCTTCCTTTAAAAAAGCAAGTCCTGCTAGCTCTCAGAGGCAAACTCATTAGGTTAACTTTTTCTGTTGGGTCCACCTGATCTACCTTTCAGCCAGGGTCCTCAGGTCAGTTACATTTATGACAGCATTGTCCACTCCCATAAAGTAATGAATAAAAAAAAAATTAAGAAAAATTTCCAGTGACAGCCAATAGATGGGTTGCTATAGGTTGATCAAATGGGATTTTTCAGGTCTCCTTGCTGAAAATCTCCATACATGGAAACTAATAGTAGCTTTCTCCTAAAGATGGGCAAACTTTTGGTCCTTTTCATTCAATTGCTGGTTTAATCCGAACATGCCTTTTATTTAGTGTATTCTTATAAGGAATAAGGCCAAGAAGATGGCCTACTCTTGTCAATGGCCAGCTATCTTTTCAGCTACTTGCTTGAAGATCTGCGGGAATATGCGGACATTTGCCTGTGCCATTTTCTGAAGAAAGTAGCTGGGCCATATTTTATGTGATCATTATGAAGAGACTGGTTGTTAATTGCTCTAGAGTGAATCAGCAGGAAAACTTCAGTGTGTAATCACAAAGCACTGCAGTATTTTGGGCCAGTGCATCAGTACTTCCTTTTCACCCCTTTGCCATTCCCAGAAGACATTCTTGTCAAACAACTTGGTTCTGCTGCATAACAGTCTGATTCTGGTTTAAACTACGTCTGCACCAAAGCTTGAAGGATTCCTTCTTTCTCTAATGATGGTACTCAAAGGCAAATTATACACTAAATGCTGTACTTCCAACACCGTGCCAAGGCTGGCACCTTATCCCAAGTTATAATCTTGATTCCCACATTCACTCTGCTAGGATGCCAAACACACTGGGCCTTAAAGACAATGGCAGTTAACCAAAACACTTTAGTGCATCCCATCTTTCATCAGAAAAGGAATTTTAAGAGTTGCTTTCACTCGATAAAAAGTACCACACAGGCAACTTACAAAGCCAGTTGAAAACATCTCAGTACGTTAACACCGGCTGTTTTCTTCACCCAACAAAACAGTATAGCTTGCTTCAGTGCTTGGTAAGACAAAAGCACTATACCTGTCCTGAAAATTAAGTAGTTGCAAGTAATCCTAAACAGAAATACGGCTATCTTGTGTTTTACTGTTCAATAATCTTCCAAATTCAGAGGAACTTCTTGCACTTTGCGACAGTTCCCAGTATGGCAGACAGGTTGACTGGTCACGCCACAACATACCACTGTTTCAAGCCTCAGGTCAGGCAAAAAATAGGGTAATTTCTAACTTAGCTCACAGCCAGGCAACTCTGCACTTAACCTTTTGATAGACCAGAGGAAGAACTTTCACATCACAGTCAACACTCAGCTCACACACGACTAATATGAATAAGCAATGTGTGCATCTTTTCAAGTATCCTAATTATTCTAATGTCTCAAGAGAAACAATGGAAAACTGATATCCATGTGACAAGGGTGGTAAAGGAACAGTATCCCCACTGCAATATGCACACACACAAATGCCTTACCTTGGTCAAAGATTCATTATACAGCAGAAAGGGTCAGATCTTTACCAGCTGTTATACTGCAAAAACAAGGGTATAAATAAGCATTGCTATTAGCAGTACTGGTGGTTTGGCAATAGGATTACAGTAGCAAATTTTTGATTCACCGCCACAAGCTACTAACAGCTGTGAGAGGAAAGTTTAAAAAAAAAAAAAATACCAACAGAAATGCAGTCATCAAATTCTTTTTCAGTTACATTCAGTAAAGAGTGTGCGCATGTGCACCCATGCAGAAAACCTGATAAACAGTCATCACAGAAGAATGTAGTCTGCACACACACAGACTGCGCAACAACTGTCAAACCAGCAGACAGGTGAACACTGCTGTCTGAAAGTACTACAGCCTGGGAAGGACAGGAAACTAACACAGATGGAAGAAATAACCATTAAGAATTAAGTGCTGTCAAGCAGTTTAAATTCTAGGAAACTGCACATCATACTCCAATTTTGTTTTAGAGAACCTCAAAACAGTGGCATTAAAACAATACATACGATCTACGCAGGCAACTTGTAAATAGAGGGAGATAATATAGTAAAAATATAAATCACCTAGCTGTCACAGTCAGCACCTAGGAGTTACAAATCCCAGTTCCAGCTCTTCTCTCCCTTGCCCCCGCCCCAAGCCTGAATGCATCATCATCATCAGCTGTGAACCGCTAAGCAATTCATCCATATTCCTCACACACAGCTTAAAGCTGTCCCCTTCTAGTACTCTCATGCTACAATTACTGCTCCTCTTCAGTTAATTTTCCACAGAAATCTCACTTACCATGTGAAACCCATACCAGAGCCCTCTTTCAGTTCAGGTGAGTAGCATTTACAACAGTAAGCTACCCTGCCTTTTTTTTTTTTACATGCTATTCCCTCTGAACATTTATAACCTTGGTGTCAGTGGTCTGTCCTTCCTTTATTAATCTCTCTGAATGGTCTCCTGAAATGGACAATACACATCTGCTGTGGTCTTAACCAGTGTCTTGTACAGTGTCAGAAAAGATCTCCTCTGCATTTCAAACCCATTTTCCTTGCAAGCATTCCAGCATTTTACTGGCTTTGGCTGCTGCTCTGTCTCACTGTTCTTGGTGACTCGCTGCTGCAAGGACAATTTCTTCAAAGCATTTTTTCTGATCTGTTGCTCAAAGTACAGTTATGTACCTACCATAAATGTAGATGTTCAAAGTGTATTCACTGTTGCAGTCATTACTCTTGGGCTATCCTGCTGGCAGGCTACCCACAGTCGGCCTGAATTCCAAAGTCTAGGTCCGGCGTCGGTTGCTGTCGCCTCTTCCCTGACGTCAGTGCGCCAGGGGTATAAAAGATGCAACAGACACCATTTTCTTCAGTTTTTCTTGCCCCAGATGTCAGGTGCCCCCAAAATGGTAGGCTAAAAAATTATGCATGCAGTAAAATAAACATTTCCTATCTACAAGCAAATACACCACATAGGTTGTATAAGATAGAGAAGTATAGGTAAGTCTCAGCAAAGAAAAGGGGGATGGTGGGTGGGTAACCTGGACTGCAACAGTGAATACACTCGAACATCTACATTTATGGTAGGTACACAACTGTACTATGTTCATAGTGTTTCACTGTTGCAGTCATTACTCTTGGGTTGAATCCCAAAGCTGATGTTGGGTGGCTGGGCTTAAACAGGATTAGGGGCTATAAGGCCTTGCAGAACTGCAGTGGCAAAGCCTGCTCCGGATTTAGAGTAGAGAGGTAAACGGCAGTGCTTTGTAAAAGTGTGCACTGAACTCCAAGTTGCAGCCTCTAAAATGTCTTTAGTTGGTACTCCTCTGAGAAAGGCTGCTGAAGTGGCTGCTGCCTTGGTAGAATGAGGCCTAATGCCCTTGGGCACTGATTTGCCATGTTGTGAGTAGCAGAAACGAATGCAGTCGCCTACCCATTTTGAAATAGTCTGTTTTGAGATAAGCTTTCCTTGAGGTCCTGCAGCATATGACACTAAAAGCTGCTCAGTTTTTCTGAAAGCTTTAGTTCTGTCCAAGTAGAAGTGTAGTTGTCTGTGCATGTCCAAGGAATGCAGAAGTCCCTCACCCTTATTCTGTGGGTTTGGATAAAAGGTAGACAAATGAATGGTTTGGTTAAGGGCCACACTGGACACTACCTTAGGCATAAATGTTGGGTTTGTCCTTAGAGAAACCCTGTCTGGAGAAACCCTGTCTGGATGGAAAATGATGAAAGGTTCCACAGCCATGAGTGCCTGCAACTCAAACTCGTCTTGCAGAGGTTATTGCGAGGAGCAGAGTGGTTTTCCAAGATGAACACTTTATATCAGCTGTATTGGCTGGCTCAAAAGGCGGCAGTGTGAGTTTTTCCAAGACATAATTGAGGTCCCATGCAGGTATTGGGACTCTCCTTGGAGGTCTTATGTTTTTGGCCCCTCTGAGGTACTGTCTTAGCAATAGATGGGAAAAAATAGGAGGTTCCGTATTGTAATGAGCTGAAATGGCAGAAGCATGAATTTTAATTGATGAAAAGGATAGGCCTTTGTCCAGCATCTCAGTTCATCATCATCATCATCATCATCTTTCGGCTTTTCCCGTTATGGGTCACCACAGTGGATCATCTCTTTCCATTTCTTCCTATCCTCTGCATCTTGCTCTGTCACACCAACAGCCTGCATGTCCTCTCTCACCACGTCCATAAACCTCATCTTAGGCCTTCCTCTTTTCCTCTTACCTGGCAGCTACATCCTTAGCATCCTTTTCCCAATGTACCCATCATCCCTCCTCAGCACATGTCTAAACCAACACAATCTCATCTCTCTTGCTTCGTCTCCAAACTGTCCAACATGAGCTGACCCTGTAATATACTGATTCCTAATCCTATCCATCCTAGTCACACCTAGTGCAAATCTTAACATCTTTAACTCTGCCACATCCAGCTCTGACTCCTGCCTTTTTGTCAGTGCCACTGTCTCCAACCCATATAACATAGCTGGTCTCACTACTGTCTTGTAGATCTTCCCTTTCACTCTTACTGGTACCAGTCTGTCACAAATCACTCCTGACACTTCTCCACCCATTCCACCCTGCCTGTACTCTCTTCTTCACCTCTCTTCCACATTCACCATTACTCTGAACTGTTGATCCCAAGTACTTAAACTCGTCCACCTTTACCAACTCTACTCCCTGCATCCTCACCATTCCTCTACCCTCCCTCTCATTTACACACATATATTCTGTCTTAGCCCTGCTGACCTTCATTCCTCTGCTCTCTTAGAGCATATCTCCACCTCTCCAGAATCTCCTCAACCGGATTCCTACTCTCACTACAGATCACAATGTCATCTGCAAACATCATAGACCACGGGGCCTTCTGTCTGATCTCATCTGTCAACCTGTCCATCACCACTGCAAATAAGAAAGGACTCAAGAGCTGATCCTTAATGTAATCCCACCTCCACCTTAAACGGATCCGTCAGTCCCACTGCAGTCCTCACCACTGTCACACTACCCTCGTACATATCCTGTACCCACTCTTACATACTTCTCTGCCACTCCCGACTTCCTCATACAATACCACAACTCCTCTCTAGGCACCCTGTCATATGCTTTCTCCAAGTCTACAAAGACACAATGCAACTCCTTCTGACCTTCTCTGTATTTCTCCAATAACACTCTCAGAGCAAACATCGCATCTGTAGTGCTCTTTCCTGGCATTAAACCATACTGCTGATCACTAATCATCACCTCCCTTCTTAACCTAGCTTCTACTACTCTCTCCCATAACTTCAAGCTGTGACTGATCAATTTTATCCCTCTGTAGTTACTGCAGCTCTGCACATCACCCTTATTCTTAATGATAGGTACCAAAACACTTTCTCCACTCCTCAGGCATCCTCTGACTTTCCAAAATTTCATTAAACAATCTAGTTAAAAATTCCACTGCCATTTCTCCTAAGCACCTCCATGCTTCCATTGGGATGTCATCTGAGCCAACAGCCTTTCCATTCTTCATCCTCTTCATAGCTCAGTTAGATGTGCTGTAAAATCTGAGGAATACTTGGTACAGATGTGTCAATTCCTTGTGCCTGGTTCCAAGCACAGAATCTTTTCCATTTTTCTGCATAAGATTTTCTGGTACTGGGCCTCCAAAATAACATCCATCACTGCTTTAGAAAGTGATGCGTTTTGAATGGTTACATTATCCGCCATGCTGCCAGATTTAGGGTCCCGAGTTGGCTGTGCAGAACCGGATTGTTTCACTGGGTCAGTAAGTGAGGAATTAGAGACAATGTCCAGGCTGGGCCTTGAGAAGCTTTTTAGGATTGGGTACCAGTGCTGGCATGGCCAGTCTGGGGCAATCAATCATTCTTGGCTTCTCTTGTCTGACCTTTAGGAGTACCTTGGGGAGGAGAGGCAGAGGAGGAAAGGCATAAACTGTCAAGACTTTTCCAGCTGAATGACAGAGCATCCACTTTCCATGCTTGCTTGTGATAAGTCCTTGTGCAGAATTTCTGTAGTTGGCAGTTGTGAGGGGAGGCAAATAGATCTATGTCTGGGCATCCCCATTCCTTTGTTATCATGCTGAAGACTTGTGGATCCAGTTTCCACTCGTGGGGATCTGTGAGGTTTCTGCTTAGTTCATCTGCCAGACTACTGTTCTTACCTGGCAGGAATTGTGCTTGCAGGTGTACTTGATAAGTCAATGCTGTGTCCCACAAAGTCATGGCTTGCCTGCAGAGGGGGTAGGAATGTGTGCCTCCCTACTTGTTTATGTACCACATGACTATAGTATTGTCCGTCCTTATCAGTAGTTCTCCCAGATGGAGTAGATCCTTGAAAGCTGTCATGGCGTTCTGAACAGCTAGCATCTCTTTTTGATTTATATGTAGATGCATTTCGCTTGTGGACCATGTGCCTTGAATACATTTCCTGCCATGTGTGCTCCCCAGGCATAATCTGATGCATCTGTTGTTACTGACTGCTTGGCTGTGGGTAGAGTGAATGGCTGTCCCTTGTTGAGGTGACAGGCATGTGCCCACCATTGAAACTGCTGTTGCAGGCAAGGAATGAGGGTAATTAATGCTTCCAGGCTTTGACAATGTTGAGTCCAGACACTTTTTAGTACCACTGAAGTTTCCTCATATACAGTCTGGCATATGGAATTTGCAGAATGCAGGATGCCATGAAACCCAAAGCCTGCAGAAGTTTTCTTGCAGATAACTGGGTCTTTGTTGCCAACATTTTGAAGTAAGAAGTTAGTTGCCTTTGTTTGTCTGGCGTGAGATAAGCCATCCGTGCAGTTGTATTTAAGCTTGCACCCAGGAATATTATCTCTTGAGAGGGTACTAGTTTTGATTTCTTTTCGTTTACTGTGTACCCTAGGCAAATTAATGATCTTTTTACGAACATCAGATGCTTTAGTAGAGTGTCCTTGTTCTCTGCTTGTATAAGGCAGTTGTCCAAGTAAGGACATATTTGAATTCCTCTGTCTGCAAAATGCAATTACTGGTGCCAGGCATTTTGTGAAGACCCTGGGCGCAGCAGATTTGCCAAAGGGCAGTGCAGAGAATTGGTAGTGCATTGAGCCAGCTATGAATCTGAGGTATCTTCTGCAAGATTGTCTGATTGGGATAAGCAGGTATGCCACTTTTAGGTCCAAAGTTACAAGCCAAGCCTTCTTGCCCAGCATGGGCAGAAGTTGTTACAGAGTTAACATTTTGAATTTTGGAATGTCCAGAAATGTGTTTAGAAAAGACTAGTCCAGTATTGGTCTCCAGGCTTTGTCCTTTCTGGGTACCAAGAAGTCTTGAGTAAAATCCTTGCCCCTGCTCTTGCTGTGGTACTTGCTGAATGGCCCTCATGTTCATAAGGGACGAAACTTGTTTTTGTGCCTCTGCCCATTGATTGTGCGGCAGGTTTGGCATACCTTTTGCCTTTGGCAGGGTGTGAAAGTGAAACTTGTAGCCCTGGGACACTATATTCAATACCCATTTGTCCTGGGTGATCATGTGCCAATTTTGAGAGAAGTGCTAGTTTTCCTCCTAAGGGGGCTGCAAGAAGATAAGTGCTTGGTGCTGGCAGAGGCAAGTCATTGGGACTGTTTCTTGTACGGCTGTGCTTTGTCTTCTCCACTTTTGGAGGTAGAAGCGCCCCACTGTTTAGGCCTGTATAAGCCCTGGGGCTGGGGTCTGCCTCTTGGACGTCTGTATCTGCCTCTTTGTGGCCTGTCCGACACTGGAAAGGACCAATTCTTTGTAGGCCAGTTCCTGCTAAATCTTGGTAGCTGAACCTGTAAAAACTCCTTTACTGTTTGCATAGATTTCGCTTTGTTCTCCATTTTCTTCAAAACCTCCTCTGCTTTAACACCAAATAAAGTATCATGCTGTAATGGAGCATCTAATAATTTTGCTTTAACATGATCAGGCAGATTTTGTTCCTTTAACCAAGCATGGCTCCTAATGACAGAACCCATAACTGCAGCCATGCAGGAGGCCTCCAGAGAATCAAAACCACATTGCAATGTATGCTTTCCCACTTGTTCAGTTGCATGCAATAAATCCTGCATTTCCTTATTTTCTGCACAATCAGAAGTGGCCAACATTTTCTGTTTTAACAGCAACATTAAGTATTGCTGATATTTAATCATATGAAGTTGGCAACTTAAAGCCCTCACAGCCAAAGTGGCAGAAGTGTAGACCTTTTTCCCCCCATCTGTCTAGCGCCCTTGAATCCCTGTCAGAAGGGATAGGGTTTTTTGCAGTAGCGGCCTTAACCCCTTTGGGACCCTGACAAATAGTTTCTGGGTCAGCAGCAGGGTTTTTATAAAGAAATGTATGAGTCTGGAACCCTGTAGTATCTGTCTGGTTTTACAGGAGCTGGAGGTAAGGAGCCTGGAGAAAGGCCGGACTCTAAAAATACATCTTCTACAATGTCTAGCACAGGGGGAATAGCAAGAGGCCTGTGCTGAGGAAGTAAAAGAACATCTCTAAGCCTTTTCTTTGATTCTGAGTAATCTTGGCTCTCCCAGTGGAAGTGCTCCCTTATGGTATGCAGGTTTTCCCCAAAAGAATAATCCTCAGGAGGAGAGGCTGAAGGAATGGATTCTTCAGCATCAGAATCCTCATAGGGAGGAAGAGAGAGTATTCCTGTACAGAAGAGGAGATGGAGTAAATGGAAACCTGATCTGAAGAGTTATAGTCTGTCTCTTGCCTAGGCCTCTTATCAGGAGGGGGATGGCAACCCCTGATCAAGGTAATGAGGTCTTCGGCCATTTTGAGCATCTGTTTCTTAGGCATGGAAGTTTGTCCTGGAGAATGCTGTACTTGTTTCTTTGTCTTTAAAGTTGCTTTAGTCTTTGCTTTAGAAGCTGAAGTAGGCTTTACATATAACTGTAGGTCTGAAAACACCCTCAGAAGCGCCTGCTCAGTGGCTCCGGACCCATCTGAGGGAATGATTTCAGAGTGTCCAATATCTTGAGTATCCAGAGGCCTAGCTGGCTCCACGTGGGAGTTGTCAACAGTCTGTGGCTCTTAGGTAGCGGGCGTCAGGGGCTGCGAAAGCACCTCACTGAGAACCGGCGACTGGCTTAGCGGAAGCCTAGTCCGTTTTGGATCTCGGATGCCTGTCCCTCTCTTTTTCCTTGTTTATTTTAGAAACTCCGGTCGTCGGCTGTTCTGACAGCATTATATAATTGAATTTTCGGCCAAAGTAATGAAAAGCAAAATCAAACCAACACTTAATAGTGCATTGGTTGAATCTAGCACAAAACTGACAGCTAGCAACGTTATTGATCAGGGCCTAGGCAAGGAATATAGGAAGAATGAAAATCCTTATGAGGTATTTGCTTCCCACAAGAATTACAAATTGTTTTTCTGACATCGGTCTGGAGCAAGAAAAAAAGTTTCCCCAACGGGGTACTTAGCTTTAATGAAGACTTCGGATCTGAAATTAGTCTATGAAAATCTCAGGAGTCGGCCGACCAACACTTGTGAACTGCTTTTGCTTCGGGCACTGTACAGCAAGAAAGACTGAGGAAAATGGTGTCTCTTGCATATTTTATACCCCTGGCGCACTGACGTCAGGGAAGAGGTGACAGCAACCGACGCCGGACCTAGACTTTGGAATTCAGGCCGACTGCGAGTAGCCTGCCAGCAGGCTAACCCAAGAGTAATGACTGCAACAGTGAAACACGAACATCTACACCCACCCTCCATTATATCTTACTTTCAGACTGCAAGTGCAATGCACAGCATTCCGCAAGTCTTGGTACTTACCTTTAGCTGCCACTTGTCAGCATAGCCATTTAGTCTCCTTAAGTCACTAGACGGGCTTGCTTTCTGCACTCTCCATGATTTCCCCAAATGCTCCATTGTCCACAAACAAGGCAATGACATTCTCCATCTTTAGGGTTATGTCTGTCATTGGGAAGCTAAAACCTACTGATCCCAGGACAGGCTCCTGTGGCAGGCAAACTACCAACAACCTACATCTACCTGATCAGGTCTACACTCGCTATAAGCCTGTACCCCCCAATCCAGCCTCCCCCCCCATCCAGCCAGTTTTCATCCATTCCATAAACCTATTCTTCACTGTCTTCAAAACTTTTATGAGAGGGACTGAATACAGTCCAACTAGGACTCATTCCCTGGATGTACTGTATCCACCTCCAATGTTGTTTAATGACAAACCTAGACCAGGTTTATCCAACACTTCCTGGCCAATACTCTAAGCTGACCACTATTCCTGAAGTGAATACCAGCACATAACTTCAGGTCTTTCCTTAAAATCCTCTCTATTATTCTTACCAACCAATGAGGAGAGCCTCACCAACCTTTAGTTACCGGGGTGAAAGTGCCCCCCTCACTGTCAAGAGCACCACTGTGGTACTCCCTCCTCTAGGAACCAGCTGAATAGCACTGGGAGGGGATACTTAAACATTTCCACTAGCCATCCAGCCTATAAGGATTACATCTTCTTAATACTCTGATCAGAATTTAGGCAGAGGCGAAAAGCTTCATCTCCACAAATTACTTGCCCTCCTATACCATTTTCCAGAATCCTTCATGAAGGATCAGTGAAAAGCTTTCACTGAGACTGCTTCTTGGCATGAACATACCCATTGTTTTTAAGTTCACATTCTTCTCATCTCTTTCCCCTTTAAGTATGTCACATTTATCTCTCTTAGCTCTTGGATCATGTGACCCAGGCAGGTATGACCCTAGTCCTGAGTAGCATCCTGCCTTCGCCCAGAATGATACCACAGTACAAGGACAAAATGATTGACTTCAACAATTGGCTAAGCTTCTAGTGTCATTCAAAGGGGATCCAGTATTTGTCTGCCTGGAAGAACATGATCGACAAACCACGATGCTTTGCCAGAGATGGTCTGCACCTGTCACCCCTGGGATTCAGGTTACTGGCTAGAGCTCTTGCCACCCCTACAGTGCCTTTTTTAGGCAAGGTTCAAAGGATAAAACCACCACTGTAACAGATACAGGCATGCAAAATCTAAAGGTAATGCTACTCAATGCTAGAAGTCTAAACCTCAAAATGCACTCTCTCGAGGCACTCCTAAAAATGGAGAACATCCATATCTGTGCAGTGACTGAGACCTGGTTCAAGGCTCCAGAGAGCACCCCTGCAATCATCATCATCATCATCATCATCTTTTTCCCATTTACATGGGGTCAGGGTATCGTATTAACTGTCGCCAACTCTCTCGATTCAGTGCCACTCTCCTGCCTTCTTCAACACTCATGCCTGACTTTCACAGATCTTCTTTCACACAATCCATCCACCTCTTTGCTGGATGCCCTCGCTTCCTCTTACCTTCTTCCTGTCTGTCCCAAATCTCCCTCACCAGATTGTCTTCTGCTTTTCTACACATGTGCCCATACCATCGTAATCTGTTTTCTTTGATCTTTTCTGCAATTGGAGCTACTTTGGCTTCTGCTCTTATGTCCTCATTTCTTCGTCTGTCCCACAGTGTGCATCCTATCACCTTTCTCAGGCACTTCATTTCCATCACCTCTAGCTTCAACTGTTCTGCCTTTACTGCCCAGGTTTCTGTACCATACAGTAGTACTGGTCGCACCACTGTCTTGTACACCTTACTTTTCAGCTTCTTTGGCATTCTTCTGCCATATACTACACCTGATACTCTATGCCAGTTGGCTGCAGCCCCTCTGATTCTAGCTTTGACCTCTTCATTCAGACTACCCTTCTCCTCAACCACCCCTCCCAGATACTTGAAGCTGTTTACCTGTTCCACTATCTTCCCATCTATCTCTATTCTCAGCTTCTTCTGATTTCCCCAATCTGCTGCCATTACCACGGTCTTATCTGTGATTAGTTTCATCCCATGTGCCTTCAGATTTGCATTCCATTATCCTATTATTTGCTGAAGTTCTAGATCAGGGTCTGCCTGCACTGCCACATCGTCTGCATACAGCAGCTTTGTCGCTCTGACCCCTCCAACCTGTTTGCTGATGTAGTCCATTACCAGTATGAACAGCAGTGGGCTCAGAGCTGAACCCTGGTGTACACCCACTCCAACTGGGAACCCCTCAGTGAGGCCAAACACTGTTCGTACTGGAGTCACTGGGTCTCCCTGCAATACCAGGCTACAATTCTTACCACACGTTTCGGCCACAAAACCAAGGCCGAAACACTAAAGGTGGAGGAGTGTCCACATTCACCAAGGATATTCACACCTCCAGGCTAGTTGCCCAACACAATGCATCTGAAATTCTCCAGGTGCAACTAACACTAGGTAACACTGCAATACAAATTGTAGCTTGCTACAGATACCCCATCATACCCAAAGATTCTCACTACACCTTCCTAAACATACTGGAAAATATTAAGATACAACCAAACACCCTAATACTAGGTGATTTCAACTACCCTGCCATTAATTGGGAAAACTATTCGGGTACCAACTCTTTTCCCAATGGTTCTTGGAATTCATAAATTCCAACGCCCTGGATCAACTAATCCAATGTCACACCAGTGGCTCCAATATCTTAGACCTGGTCATTACCAACATGGGAGACAGATGCTCCACACCAGTGGTCACTCCCTCATTGGTCAGGTCTGACCATAAGCAAATCACCCCTGGCATCCACATCCCACTCCCACCCCCCAGTAAGGAAACCTCCTTAAAAAACTTCTCCAAAGCCAACTTCATGCTACTGAAGTCAGAAGTGACAAACTTCACAACACCCACACAAACAGGATCTGGAAGTTCGACTGCAGAATCCTACACTAAGGCACTGTACGAGCACATCTACTCGTGCATGAATTGTGCTATCCCAAATAGAACCAAGATGCTCTTCTCCAAAAAAGGAAGCCAATCTGGTGGTCCCCTGCTATAAACAAACTATACAACAGAAGGAAGAAACTGTTGCAGAAAAGAGGAAAATCCCAGGATGCAAAAAACTCCCTCACCAGCCTCAGTAAGAAGCTGAGATCCCTCATAAAATCCTCAAAAGCTAGTTACGAAAATAAAATTGCCAAAGATTCCAAAGACAACCACAAGGCATTCTATAGTTATGTCAAGAATCTAAATGGCAATGCTCAGATCTGCTCTGAACTACAACAGAATGGCATTAAATATACTGATCCCAAGGATATTGCCAATATCCTGGCATATCGATTTAGTGCCAACTTCACTCCCCTCTCACCCCCTAAAGGGCCCATCTCAATACCAAAAGATTGCCAAATTCCGATAATCACAGCCACACAGATAGAAACAGCACTCTCCAAAGCTAAGAATACAGCATCCATGGGACCAGATGACATCCCAGGCTGTGTACTACATGAACTACAAAATGAACTGGCACCCCTCATGTTTAATCATAGCCTCACCTCAGGCTTCGTGCCCACTGAGTGGTGCACAGCTACAGTTATCCCTCTCCACAAGAGGGAATCCACCTTGGATCCTGGGAACTACCATCCCAGTCTGACAAGCCTGATCTGCAAGGGCATGGAACGCATTATCATTGAACTTATAAACAAAGACATTGGCAACCTCCAGACACTGGACCCCACCCAGTTTGCGTTTGTGAAGGGCCGATCTCGTCTCCTGAATCTGACTGACTTCTTCGAATCAGTCTCCAGAGCTGTGGACGAGGGTAAGGAGGTCCACACAGCCTATCTGGACCTTGCCAAGGCCTTTGACACCATCCTCCACTCTGGAATCATAGATAAACTTACTAAGATGGGCATAAATCCTTACGTCACTCGATGGGTTGCCAACTGGCTTACTGACAGAACCCAGACTGTAAAGTAGCAGACTCCAAATCCAGCTCCAGACAAGTGACAAGTTGAGTACCTCAGTGTTCAGTCCTGGGACCACTCTTGTTTGGCATCTACTTCTCTGAAGTACAGGCCAACATTAAGGGACTCTGGCTAACAAAGTTTGCAGATGACTGCAAACTGGGAGCCATTATTGAATCCCCAAATGATGTGGATATTCTACAAAAGGGCCTTACAGAAACAGATGCCTGGTGCCAGAGCCATGGGCTCAAGCTTAATGCCAAAAAATGTATAGTCATCCCCTCTGGAAAAAAACATGTACCCATAAACTACAATATAGGTGGCAGGACACTAAACATCAAAAGTGTGATGAGAGACTTAGGGACACAAGTGGACAGTGGTCTCACTTTCGATAACCACATCGCCACAACAATCAGGAAATCCTTCTACATGGCACACCTCATCACCAAGGGCTTTTCATCCAGAAAAAAGGAGGTCATTGTCCCACTGTACTCATCCCTCATTAGACCCATTATAGAGTATAATACCCCATTTGGTATGTACCTCACAAGTCATCTGCAACAGCTGGAAAGGCCACAGAAATACCTCACTAAAAGAATCACAGGCCTAAAGCAGATGCCATATACTGACTGTATAAAAAAACACCAGCTATACTCTGTGGCGTATCGTCTACTCAGAGGCGATCTCTGCTTAACATACAAGGCCATGTCAAAACCTGAGCTGTTGGACATGCTACACTTAAAGAAATCCCAATCTCTCAGAGCCACACGCTCCAGGGATCTACACCTTATCATCACAATGAACAAAACATGCTGGAGGGATAGGTTCCTGACCCAGAGACTCCCCATACTCTGGAATAGACTGCCCATACATGTCAAGCAGAGCACCTCATTGGCCCTCTTCAAAAGGAACCTTGATGATTGGATGGGAGATAGGAAATTCACCCTGAGGATCATGTCAGTCGCCCTGCTAGACAGGAGCCCAGAGAAGTAAATATTGTGGGAAAAAATTTCCAGGTAATTGTTATGGCTAGGCTTGCATAGGCCTTAGGGCCGATAGCCTAGTACCAACCTATGAACCTACCTACACTTCCCTTGGCCTACCTTACTGCCCTCACCGCTTCCATTCTAGATATGCAGTATGCTACCCTTTTCAGATTCCCATTCCTCCTCTACTTCGTCTGCCTTGTAATTTTCTTTAATTGGCCAAAGGTTTCTTTACTCTTCGACCCCCCCCCCCCAACTAAACTAATACCTACAACATACCTCACCTTTCCTCATAATCTCTCCACCTGCCTTGTCCCACCACTCCCCCATGCATTTCAGCAGTATTTCCAACAATTTCCAAAAGCCTACCACTAAGAATGTGTTACCTTTTTAACAAAGGCCTCTGTACCCATTTTATTTAACATTTGTTAACTAGGTAAGTGAACTGGTCCAATGTCCCTTCTCTGTCACGATGCATCAAACAAGCAAATACAATAACTTACATATTCTTAACACAATAACACAGAAGAGTTAAAATGCAAATAAAAAACATGCATTATAGTATACACATAGAAAGAAAAAAAATGAAAAAAACCCAACATGAATAGAAAAAGGCAACAAATGCAGGTTTGTAAGGTGATGCAGTATACATAAAGAAATGAACATGACAACAGCTATATTCTGATTAACGGCATCAGAAATCAACAAAAAAGTCCCCCCACCCATCTTCTCTTTCGTGACACCTTTTTTCTTTTTCCCCAGTTTTCTTCTTCCAAGATCCAAGGAGGATTTACTAAGGTAAGATACCACTTTGAAGCAGGGAAGAGAGTGAAGGACTGCAACAAAGTTAACTTGCACCTCTAAAGCAGTTAACATTGGTTTTCTTTGGTGAGATGAGAGTGGAAAGACTCTGTTTTTTAAAAACTATGAGATTGTTAGTTTGTCAGACAGCTCCAGAAAGACAGTTCTAGCAAGAAGTACAACTTTGTTGAAGCATCCTTCAAAAGTAGTTTGGGGGGGGGGGGTCTTTGTAACCGAACAGCATCAGAGCTGTGGAGGGAGTAGCTAGAGCACACACACACACTAAAGAATTTGCACACAGTACTGCTACAGGATGTTAACAGTCTACTGGTGTAACCACAAGAAAGCCCAAAATCTCTACAAAACGTTCACCAGAAAATAAAATTCTGCTGTGAAAACCTGAATAAGGGTATGTATGTGTATTTTATATATACAGATATATATATATATATATATATATATATATATATATTTCTGTACACATCCACAGGAAGGTACAACAACAAGGAACAGTATACTTTTGTATGCGCACCATCATGCATGTTCTTGCAGCGGATGATGATTATTGGGTACTGAAGGTTGTGCTGAAAAGCACTCTGTAGTTTTCTGTCGTTGGATTTATGTAATCTTTTGCACTAAGTGCACTGGCAAATGATTGTGTATAAGCTACAGATTAAACGCATTCAACTCCCACCCAGGTCTTCACTAGATTCTATAAAGTATGTGGAGTAATAGCACAATCATATCATTGTGGCCAACTGCAGTGTTATGTAGGACATGCTGTGCATTGACATGCGTCTTAAGCAAACTAGAACCTTTTTACATTGCTGTATGTTATTTTGCCTTAGGGATGATCAGCGCTGGTAAGAAATGAGGACAGAGCATGACAAATCAATCTATTGCAGTTTAGGCACTTGCCAATTCAGTAAAAATAGTTTGCCAAATGCACTTTCACCAATAGTTGAGAATTCTCTTTTCTCCTGTCTTGTGCGACCCTGAAGTAGGTTTATTTAAATTCAACGGGTTAGGGATGTGCCTCCTGCAAAAAATGATTTTCCGAGTTTTCACTGAAAGTTCTTTCAGTGAAACATTTTCAGAGTTTTTGCTTTTGGAGAAAGCAGTATTGCTCTACTGACATGATTCCAATGAAGGAATACACTAGTAACTATTACTGCCAGCATGTAATGGAGTACATAGCTCTACTTGGTCATGTCCCTCCAAGGTTACCTAGAAAAGAATATGACAATCCCAATTCTTCAGGATATATTCTGGTGCCATGCAGTAACACAGATCAATATACCCAAAAACTGACTAGTTGGTAGGCCAGAGACTATCAAAAATGCAGCAATGGGAGCTAAGCCATTACCTCTTTGCATGTTATAAGTAAAGGCCATCTGCTGTAAAATATGAAGGCAGGCAATAACATTAGCCACACTCTGACTGTCCAAGAGGCACTAATATGAATTGTAAGTGAGCATACTTAATGAGGCTTGCTCCATACTGCCAGACCCTCACTGGGGAACTAAAGGCCAACTGGGATTCCTTAGCAGGTGATCAAGCTAAACATTGCATTACCTACACCCAGTCATGGCTCCTTGCTAAACTACACTACAGTATTCTCTGAAATGAACAGGGGAAAAAAAAAACAAACACGTTTGTACTCCCGGGCAAAGGTGTTAAGACTCTTCTCTTTCAGCATATGAAAACTCATACATCTACTAACTTCCTATGGTACCTAAAAGTTAATAAATCAAACTTCAACTTTGTTACCAGGTGACATGCTTCTTTGCAGTTTTCCTTTGATAGCTGTAGCTGAAAACAAGCAGTAATATTGCGATCCAACTGGCTTCTTCCTTTGATAACCAGCTTCACACTGACCAGAAGCTGTACTCATGGGTGCTTTTGGTCACCAGTACCATACAAACATGTACTTGCACCCTATGGCAATTTATACTGAGATTTCATAACCCTGCTTTAACTGTGTTAACCAAGGTCTTGCATTTTTATTCTATAGTCCTCCGATTATGGTCATTTGTGATTTGTTCATTAGTCAATCCACTCCTCTGAATTATTACTTAATTTTTACTGACAGTAACTAGGTTATGGATGATAAGGCCCCTCTCTCTGGGGGGTCCTCACTGGTGTGCAATACAAAATGTGCTCTGCTGTCTGGATCCCTGGTCCTATCCACCACCCTGTAGACCATGAAATTCCCCGGTGTCTCCTGTACATTTCTTGCCCTCCCCAAAAAACTTAACCAGAACCATCTTGTATTTGCTACCAATTAACTGCTAACCTTAGTATGTAGCACAATATGTCATAACACCTTGCAAAGAAAAACTCACCCACCTCATTCAAAACTGTAAAACACTAATACAGCTCTAACAAAACTACATGCAAGTCTGCATAACAGAAGATAATTCCACCCAGGCCTGATCGCAGCTGTTAGTGTTGACAAGCACTCACTCAGCTATGACACTCTAGGGACCACAGATCCCTTGGCTCGGTTATGTGCTGTCACTATCCTGCTTCATCTGCAGCCTTCTCACAGTGCTATAAAGGAGTTGTCAGTCTAAAGAAATTTTAATCCATCCTCTTAACTCCTAGCACCTTCAGTACCTACAGTCTACATTCTAACCCTGCCTATAAATAGGTTACAGAAGCTTCCTATTCCACCAGGGTGATCACGCTGACTCTATTTTGGTGACATCGTCTTAAAGAAAATTTTATGCGACCTGTAATTAATTTATAATAAGTATTTACTATTGTGACACTACACTTTAGTGGATAAAATGTGATGCATGATGCAATAAATGTGCAATCTAGGTCTTTTTTTCAGCTGCAGATGTCTCATCTCATTCTATGAAAAAAGGACATTATTTCTCCTCACCAACTACCCAATAAGTAAGCAAAAAAAAATTAATTAACTAATAAGTAATAAAATAAATCACACATTCATCTAACAAGTGAGCAAGTTGGATGGATAGATGGAGAAGACAGATACAGGTAGATTAAAAACAAGAACAAAGTAAAACAAAACTTGGGGGCAGGGGGTTATTAACATACCCAGAAAGTACAAGATGAGGTGCGACTATACAACTAGGAAAACCTCAAACTCTAAAATGTGGAAATGTGGAAGACGCGACTGAAACAAGTACTGCTACACTCTACAGTTCAACATATACATGTAGTTTTAGAAAATCTAAAATACCAAACAATAATACCACAAGTACAAACAGGGACTACTGAAAAAAAAAATGACGCCAGTCGTTAAAACAGCAGTGGAAAGGAAACTGGATTCTTAGCAACAGATAAAACTAAACTTCTCAGGCATAATAAGCTGAAACACAGACATGCCACCAAATTATGCAGCAGCACATACATAATTGTTTTACAGTCACTACAGGAACATATCAATAACACCCAACCCCCTTTCCTGCCTGTGACATGCAGGAAATGGATTACACTGCAGCTGGAAACCTCTCTTTCACAATTAATGCTCTAGGATTCCATCAAGTAAATCTAGATCAGCCAAGGGATACAATCCCTCCAGCATGTTCTGGGGCTATGCTCCTGCATTCCCCTTGATGTCTGTGAAACAGTAGACATCCTTACAAGTGGTCTTAACTACCTCAGCTGGCTCCGCACTATCTAAAGAACCAGAGAGCTCTACTTACAGGCCATCATCGATCAGTGCTCCGCACGACATTACTGAGAGCAAATGTAGCGACTGTATAAAGACAGCTCATTTCCTCCGTCCTTGCTGGTGATCGCATTCTTTGTCACCAACCACAACTCAGGACCACAGATGAGAATAGAAGAACAGACTGATCAGCAGAGAACTTTGTCTAAGAACTCAACTCCTGCTTCAACACAAAAGATTTGTTCAATGACCCGAATGCTGCAGCTGCTCCCCCAGTGAGCCAATGGAGTGAAGCCGGTGACGCTATATCACATCCACGGTGCTGTCCAGTTATGTTTATTTGTTCCTCCCTTTCACTGTAACTAACTATGATGTCACAGTCTCTACAGATCTTGAAAATTTAAGATGTAGCACCAGTATTTCTCTTTTTTTGTTCTACACTACATGCACTTTTTCAAGATACATGAAATCAACTTTTATATGGTTTGTTGCATTATAATCATATACATTTGCTGACAATAGCTGCATGCTCGGAGGGAGTCAAAGTCAACTGCTGTTTTCCCAACAGACTGGATTGTAGCTGCTCTAATATACTGCCATTTCTATGACAGGACCCTTATGTGCTGCAATTTGCAGTGCAAGCCTTGAATATTTATTTATTTATCTTGTGTTGACCAGGTTAATCCTACTATGCCAGTAACATTTTGCCAGAAGGCCCAAGGTAGTATCCATTCTGACTACAGGAAATTTGGCAAGGCACCAGGAAACATCTTCTCTTTTCATTAAGTGCCATGGGATCTTTTACACGCATATGAGTTACCATCAACCCAAGCAGATGGAGCACTGACTTACGGTCTCATCCAAAGGACAACACACTCAAACAGCAGTCCCCTTACACTGCACTACAGTGGTCAGCAATGGAAACATAATCAAATCACCAAGAATGGGAACAGAACCCACAGCCTTCTAATCTTCCAGCATCAAAGGTGAGCGTGCCATACTGAATCCTTCCTTACACCCAGTACTTTTATATTACAACAGTGCAGCAACACAAACATGGGAATGGATGTTACTGCAGCATGCCGCAATCGCCAACATCACAACCATCTGAGCAACAGCAATGATATTGAAGTCTGAGGGTTGTTGGGAGGGGTCATGCTACACTACAAAGTAATAGTACTTATGTTGTTGGTTAATATTTTGACCACATCTGACATGGGGTCAGTGCTGTGTTTTGTACAAATGTGCTTCGGTACCTTTGGTATACATCTAAAATGGCCTCAATGTATTCTCTTCCCAGTAAGTTTGTTACCAGCAGTAAATTGCGAATTCACAACAAAATTCACAGTGAGGTGAGGCCAAAAGGAAAACCCCAAACTAGACACCCAAGCTTCATATGCATCTTGACTACGAAATTAAGAGGGATATTAAAAACAATAATCTTCCAGACTCCACTACAGCATTTACCAAGGCATCAATTTAAGACGGACATGTTAAACCCATATAGAGGTTTCTATTTTTATTTATATATTTATTTGTTCAATATTTGCTCCTTGCAATTTTGTCTTCCCCTCACCTTCTAACCATCCAACTCTCTCTTGGTCTATTAGCCCATTCTCTTCAAAAAGTAAAAGTGCCCAAAAAGGGTCTTCCTTATGGCAGTCCTTGGTTAGGATAAGCTTGGCAAACTTGGGGATGGGGGGGGCAATGGACCGTCCATGAAGGGCATCCCCTAATGTCCACAAGTGGCAGTTCCTCAGAACAGCACTAACCCTCACCTCATTAGCACAAGTGGTGGCTTCTCCAGTCTCCAACAGGGAGATCTCACCTTCCCTATATGCCTCCAAGTACATACAACCCCACCTTCCATCCCAGAAAGGCAAATGGTTCATGCCCCTTTATTCCTCTCCCTCCCCATCCAGTTACTTCAGTGTTGGAGGCATTATTCAAAAATCAGTGGCATGGGTCACAGTCAGGTCTCAATCATTCTGCACCACAAAGCCAGATTTCAGGGGATCAATTTTTACATTTACATTTTTACTTTAGTTTAACATTTCTATTTCTCTTTTAAGTCATTTATTGTTTTACCTGACATTTACTACTTTAGTCTGCCAAAATGAGCCACAAATGATGTGCTTTTACTTACTAAATGCTTTAGTTTTAAGCATTTAGCTATATTAATAAAATGAATTAATAAAGGATTACACCCATAAGTGCATCAAAAACTGTAGTCTGGCTAAGTGAATTCTGCTTCTATAACCCCTCATATAAATGTGTGCACAAGGCAAGGCAGGATATTTACTATGAACAGAAGACCTTCTAGGGAGTTATCACCATTTACACTGCATTATATCATTTGGGTTTCTCCAAACTTTGCTCTCTTTTGTCCTGACAGATTTTGTTTACCTGTCCCAGTGCTCCTTATAACAACTGTTGGTCAAGTGCCTATGAGAGCATTGATGCAGAATGCACAAAGAAATTGTTCTTTGCAACTGTAAAGACATCGTAGGGAAGCAAGCTTCTGCGGCACAAATTAAAATTCTTTAGAAAATCCAAGTTGTACTGAACTTCTAAAAAGTAAAACTGAGAAAACTGTACAATATAAATAACAGTCTGAGCATTAAATATGTACAATTTCCCATCATGCGTCTGGAAGGAGAGTAGAGTGCCCTCTCCTTAAAAATATACGGTTATGCCATGTACCTTACTTAACTGTACTCCCTTTTAGAGGAGGGACACCAACAGCAAATAATTTTCAGCAAAACCTAACCAGTACATGTCAACAGTGGGCGTATGTGTTGCGTGCTACAGTAACAGTTCCCATGTCTTTACTGCTAAATACATTCATCCCAATAAGTGAAGGACAGGCATTTTTTTTATCTTTAAAATGTGCAAACACTGGGGTTAACATCTCATAAATAGTCTGGAAATTGTGGATTGCCCAAATGGCTGAACTGAGAAATGACTGTAAAGTGTTACATAAAATTGGAGATGTATTCTGTGAGACTGCATTACTTTGATGTACATACAAGCATTTTTTTATTTCCAGAACTGCCATGCAAGTACACCTCCCCAAAATGTCTGTGATCAAGTTTTTCGGGGTCTAACAAATTTAGACCTTGTTTTGTCCAATGGCAAAATGGTCCCACTAGGAGAGGTGGTGGAGTTTACAGACTGGACTGCATCTGCAACTTCCTTGAAATACTACAAATAACCCTGACTTACTGTCTGAAGTATCCATTTGTCTGTGAATATTCACGGCATTGCAGATAAGGGATACTTAAAGGCACAGCAGATCTAAGAAAGGAAAAGGGATAGACTACGCTTGAAGTCATCTGGAAGTTCTTTTCATCTGCCCTTTCCTCCTGACCCTGAAGCAAACAGATCTGCAAGTGTAGTCCATCTACAAGGTTGCTAGTTTGGTGCTCCTTTTGTATACAAGGGACTTTTATTTGATGGAGGACTCCTTTGAAACCTTGGGACACAAGGATGACATCTTTTAAAAACTTACGTCATCTTTATAGTCAGCAAAACATTATGCCATGGATAACGGACATCTAAAGTTCAGATCCAATGCTTTCAGGATAGGTTGCTTTCCCCAAGATATGCATGCCTGCTCATAATTTGACACTGACAATTTCTGAGAAGACATCTGCATTATAAGCACACTTAAGAATGTGGTACTCCAGGCTTATCAGATGTTGTAATATTTTCCATTCTCCTTGCAATACCGCACTTTGGAACCGCACTTTGGAACTTCCTGTAGTCCATCTTGAACCTGATCATAAATGCATTCCGACAACTTATCACATAAAGCAATTTAGAACTGTAATAGATAGGCTATATATACTTTCTTGCCATGCCTATCCAATAACCTGGACTTTCTTACCAAACAGTAAAGATGCATGACTAATGAGACACATGTCCTACTCTGAAATTATATGGAAAAAGAAACAGCAGCAGGATCGGAGATGTCCAAAGATCCCGTCTTTCTCCAAGTGTGTCATGCATCCATCATATCTTTTTGGTGCTGGCTACCAGCTTTCCTAAATATATTGCAGAAGTATCCTACAAAGGATGATCTATTTTAATGCTAAGAGTCTTATTTTGTGTGGAGATGGAGAATCTCATGCATAGCCATGGAAACCACGTGCCACCATGGTCACAGTCTGGGAAATGAGTACATTTTAAGATAGTCATATTAACAAAGTCTTTCAGAGCATGGAGTAAGGCTTCTTAACATGCAAGAACTACAACTGAAGGAGGTCCACATCTTCCCAGTCTAACTGGAAGTGAACACTATTTTGGGGAAGACACCAAAGGTCCTTTCTTTTGCTCTGTAGTTTCTTGAACCACACTGAAATACTGTTTAGCAATCATTTTATAACAAAAAACTGTGGGGGAGAAGACAGTAGCACAGAGAGTACTGCACCATAGGAAAAGCCTTTTACTGCCTCTTATTGTACAAGTGCACCATTTAGTACGTAGAATATACTCTGAATCAGGAAATTTGTTCACCTGCAGTGGAATCTGGGGGCATTGGACAAAGGTTCCAATGAAGTGCTAACAAAAATTCTTCCTTTAACAAAAGCGGAAGAAGTCATGTTCTGAATTTAAAGAAAATCATTTTTTTTGAGGCTTCAACACGATCAAAACAAAAGAAAGTTCTACGCGATCAAAATGAAAAAAGTCACTTAAAAAAGCAATGCACTTTTATGAATTAAGATCTGATGTCACTGTAGTTGTAAAGAAATTAATTTCTGGAGAATATCAGAAGTCCGAACATTTTTCCGGCAGAGAATTTTAATCTCTATATTATGTAAATAAACAATCCATTGTTTGTGATGTCTCTGCCAAATGGCCTGAGAAGAGGATGAAAAGGGTCCTGTACCAGCCCACCTACATGGCTAAACAAATAAACAGTACAGGAAGGCAAGACAGGCATGTTATGTTCTTTACCCGCCACTTGATCAAGTTAATGAACAAATTCATGGCAGTGTGGAATCCATAAAATGATCACTGGTGGCACTTTTACATTCACAAGTGGGAAATGATTTAGTTGTGAAACAGGGCCTCAACACATTCGTATTATTCCATCCTCCTTGACTTTTTGCAAGTCAGTTGTAATATCCACATCTAACTCTTCAACAAGGAAGTCAGAGTCTATGAAGGAAGTCTGCTGACATATGAATGTAAACTAAAATTATGGAATGCCACTGCATTGGAAGAGAATGCCGAGCAGTCATAGTGCTAACTAGCCAAGGGATTTTAACTTGCTAGCCACGGTCTTTTAGATGCTGGAATCTACACTCAAAAGGGACGGTGCACAGGCTAGACAGACACAGTCCCTACCTATCGGCGACACCATTTTAAGCACAACTCCTATTGAATCAAAGCAAATTACAGTAGTCTCCCATCTCCCCAGGGAGTCGAGCAACATCCACTCACCTAACATGCAACTTTATCTGAACCCCAGAGAGGACTAAGCAGGCCTAACTTCTTTATTCTTTCTTCTCTTAAGTCGGCTTGTACAGCACCCACCCCGCTAGTCTAACAAGAATCATCTGGATCACAGTCATGACTTTACCTCTTTATGCCATGGGATAAACTTGAAATGTAACAGTCTACAACACTGACACTCCAAGAATCTGCAAAAATCATGTACAATTTTTTGCCATACAGTACAAGCTGATTTTCTGCAATTCTTTATGCAGCAAAGATGCCCAAAGTTTACAACATCAAACATGCATATTAGAGAAAAAAAGCATGTACATGAGATTAAAATTATTTAGGCTATTTTAATAAATTCAGCAAATGCCACCTGGATGAAAATCCAAGATAACAAAAACAGAATTTACACACACACACACACACACACACACACACACACACACACACACACACACACACACACACACACACACACACAAATTTGATACAAAGGTTACAGCATCTTGACTAATGAGGATCCCCACCTTTCATTTGACCAAAGTGTACTTCAAAACACTGCATTACCTCAATACCTAGAGTTGCTGTTTGCCTTTTCGGCTTTTCCCGGTTAGGGGTCACCACAGAGGAACTCCGGTCCGCTAATGATTGGCAGTCGATTTTTTTATGGTGCCGAGTTGCCAGCCCGACGCCCAATCTTCAGCGAAGGCACGCCCATTCACACATGTCTTTCGGAGGCCACTTGACTGCAGGGAGGACATGCAGACTCCACACAGAAGGCACTCCAGCCGAGAATCGAACAGGAGAACCTCTTGCTGTGAGGCAACAACGATACAGCTGTACTACCGCGGCTCCTAACCTCAATACCTAGAGTGTTGTCTTCCAAATCTAAAAGGCTACATATAAATTGCCTACTGTGATAAACCAACACAGCCTCCTTTGTGGAATTCATCTTCGTGCTTCATCTTGACACTGACGTACAGCAGACAACACAGAATGTCAAGCTCCAGGAAGAACAACCGAGTTAGCAACAGGTACTGAAGCTTCTGCTATACACAGCATACAGCTGAACGGACAAAACATTTCATAAACTACTTGAAAAGATAAGATTCTTGAAACATCTGTCTCAGCTGCAAGATACAGCGAGATGTGTTTAATAAAATCTGATTTGAGAACAAGTGCAAATGTAAATAAAAATTTTATTTAGCCTAAAACAGCATTACATCTATTAGTTTAGTAAGTTAGTAGCACTCCATTAAAATACTTGGTAATTTTTTGAATTTTAATTTACGTACTTTAAGAGCAAGTGAAGGGACTGGATTCAACTGAACCTTTTTCAACCAAATCTTAGTTACAAATGTACAAAAATAAAAACACAAATTACTTTTAAAACCGTGACATAATAAAGTCATGAGAATGAGTACACCTCGAGGAAAGTGAAACGTTGCAACAGTAGTCATTATCTGAAAGATAGCTATCTACACAGTTGGACCTCCAGGGCATATGGCTCTCAACACGCTACTTCTGCAGCAGCATATTTCAACTTTGTGCTTTACTTCACTCTATTCTCAAAGCATAAACTATATAATTCAAAGCATGCACAGACAAGCTTAGAGACAAAGATGTATTTTATGTCTTAAACCGTACTTCGGCCCACAAAATATCTTATAGCAGGCTGAGAGCTAATGGATAACAGCAGTGCATTCCAAAATGCTTCACTAACACTGCAGAGAAAGAATGTTGTGGAACAGTAAACAGAATCGTGTGGAATGCAATGTTTTAAACACTGTCCCGAATCTAACATTCTGGGCTAGCATGGGGTAGCACAGTGGTCCAAGTTTAGCAATTTATAAATCAGAATGCAGAACAACTTTTTATTTCACTTTTTCTCATAACATCTTACTACGACTTTCAGAGTCGTACAGCGGTCTTTAAACTTTAGTGCTTTCTGAATGATTCTAGCGTTTTTTTCTAGTCCAATTTATAATTTCTGCATATCCGCAGATGAACCAAGTTATGGATATTCACTGCAATGCTTTATTAGAGCTCCAGCTATAGGAACAGCTAGAACAATACAAGTACAAAGACTGCTTTGTAAACAAATCTTACTAGGTGCTAAATCTAACCAGCATCTCCTGTAATGCACTGGCTTGATGAACAGTCCAGTTTTGGGCCAAGAAAAGATAAACAGAGAGAGAGTGGGGAAAGAGGGGGATGCTTTCTGCAGCTGGAACTTTGTACCCATGCATTTTATACCACATTTACTACAGCTTAAGCTGCCGAAAGAACAAGATGAATTCCCAAGTTCAATCTTCTTGGGTGCCTGTCCTTTAGAAATATCTCTTTAATAATGGCCCCAAAACCAGGACATTCCTGTATTGTGATGGCAGCTTAACCACAGAGCTTGTATCCTTTGGGCACCATTTTTAAACCTCTAAAACGTCAGTCCTTGGCAAAACACAGTACCTGTACTTCAGAAATGGAGCAGTTAGGGAGTTAATATTGGTATCTTCTTGGAAGCTACAAACGTGTGGAGCAGTACAGCTTTCATCCATAGCCAGGATTTCCCAGGACCGTTTCTCCAAGTGGCCAGACAAGTAAATGGACTATTCTAATGCTTCTGTATGGAAAAACATGGATGACCATTGCTGAGCCACGTACTAAAAAGATATGACTTGAACTCAGATCTATGGTGTCTACAAGCACAGGAAAGGTGCAGAAAGTACGGGTTAAAACTATACGGAGTCAGCTGCCTCATTAAAACTGGCAAAGTTGCAGGAAATGGCTACAAGTAAAATAAATGTCAAGTTACAAGTAGAAGAATGGGAAAATAGGCAGCAGTGAAACAACCTGTGGTAGAAATTTTCCGAACAGCAGGATATGGTCATAAATGTTTTAGAAGCATCTTTTCAGGGCCTTGAGTCTTAGTAGTGGCAGTGTACACCCACAAGTCCTGAACTCCCCAGGAGCCAATCAGACACCAAGAGAAATAACAAAAATCCCAAAGTATGCTGGACTGCTTTTGCACAAAGTTACAGAAGGCAAGTTTATGTTAGGTGGTCAAAAGGACTACTCCAGGGAGGTGATGGAAAAAAGGAAATTATCAACAAACATCAGGACATTGAGCTTTAGAAATGCAATTCCAGCAGGTCATGGAAACCCTTCAAGTCAACTGATGTACATATTCTCTTGCAAAAATGTGTGT
>NC_056746.1:219362229-219399729 GCF_019279795.1 Protopterus annectens | reverse complement strand
AAGAGACTTGTTTTTGCGCCTCTGCCCATTGATTTGTTTGGCAGATCTGGCCAGCCGTTTGCCTTTGGCAGGGTATGGAAATGGAACTTGTAGCCTTGTGACACAATATTTAGGACCCACTTATCCTGTGTTATAATGTGCCAATTTTGAGAAATAAGTGCTAATTTTCCCCTAAGGGTGCTGCCAGGAGATAAGTGCTTGGTGCAGGCAGGGGGAAGTCACTGGGACTGTTTCCTGTATGGTTGTGATTTGTCTTCTCCAACTTTGGAGGTAGAAGCCCCCCCTTTGCTTTGAGCGGTATGAACCTTGCGCCTGGGGTCTGCCTCTAGAGCGTCTAGGTCTGCCCCTTTGAGGTCTGTCTGACACAGGAAAGGACCAATTCTTTGTTGGCCAGTGTCTACTAAACCTAGGTGGCTGTACTTGTAAAAAATCTTTGACCGTTTGCATAGATTTAGCTTTGTCCTCCATTTTCTTTAACGCCTCTTCTGCCTTAACACCAAACAAAGTATCAAGCTGTAAAGGTGCATCTAATAATTTAACTTTCACATGATCAGGCAGATTTTGTTCCTTTAACCAAGGATGCCTCCTAATTACAGAACCTGTAACTGCAGCCCTGCAGGAGGCCTCTAAAGAATCAAAACCACATTGCAAAGTATGCTTTCCAACTTGTTCAGCTGCATGCAATAAATCCTGCATTTCCTTGTTTTCTGCACATTCAGAGTTTAACAACATTTTTTGTTTAAGCAATGCCATGACATGTTGCTGATATTTGAGCATATGAAACTGACAGTTTAAGGACCTTACAGCCAAGGTAGCAGATGTGTAAACCTTTTTTCCCCCATCTATCCAGTGCCCTAGAATCTCTGTCAGAGGGAGTAGGGCTTTTTGCAGCGGAAGCCTTAACTCCTTTGGGACCCTGAGAAATAGTCTCTGGGTCTGCAGCAGGGTTTTTAAAAAAGAATTTATAAGAGTCAGGAACTGTGTAATACCGGTCAGGCTTAACAGGAGCAGGAGGTAAGGGGTCAGGGGTAAGACTGGACTCCTAAAACACATCTACAATGTCCAACAGGTGGGATGGCTAGTGGCTTGTGTTGAGATAGTAAAAGGAAATCCCTGAGCCTCTCTTTTTTAGATTCTGAAAAATCTTGGCTCTCCCAGTGGAAATGCTCCCTCATGGTATGTAAGGTTTCCCCAAAAGAATAGTCCTCTGGAGGAGAAGCTGATGGTATAGATTTTTCAGCATCAGAATCCTCATAGGGGGGGAATAGAATATTCCTGATCAGAAGAGGAATCAGAAGAAATGGAAACCTGATCTGAAGATTCATAGTCAGTCTCTTGCCTAGGCCTCTTATCAGGAGGGGGGGATGGGAACCCCTGATCAAGGTAATCAAGTCTTGGGCCTCGGTTGTCTATCTCTTTCCTTTACTTTGTGTTTTTTGTGAACTCCGGTAGTTGGATGGCTATCAGACGACATTTCTGGATAATTAAACTGGCGTTCAAAATAGTTTAAAGCAAAATCATACCAATGCTTAATAGTGCATTGGTTAAATCTAGCACAAAACCAACAACCAGAAACGTTGTGATCAGGGCCTAGGCAAGGAATACAGTAAGAATGAAAATCCTTATGAGGTATTTGCTTCCCACAAGAAATACAATTAACTTTTTCCGATATAGTCTGGAGCAAGAAAAAAAAGTTTTCCCCAATGGGGTACTTAGCTTTATTGAAGACTTTGGATCTGAAACTCAAACATGAAAATCTCAGGAGTTGGCCGACCGGCACTTGCGAACTGCTTCTGCTTCGGGCACCGTGTGGCAAGAAAGACTAAAGAAAATGGCGTCGGACACATCTTTTATACCCCTGACTACCTGACGCCAGGGAAGGGGCGACAGCAGCTGACACAGGACCCAAGACTTTGGGATTCAGGCTGACTGAGGGCAGCCTGCCAGCAGGATTACCCAAATGTAATGACTGCAACAGTGAAACACGAAGAACATCATGCAATGACAGACAAACATATGAACTGTGGCCCACGTAGCTACTGCACAAACAGCAACTACATAAATATGGTTAAAGAAAGCTGTAGAGGACTGCATCACTCTGGTACAATGTGCCTTTGGTTTAGCGGGCAATGACAATCCCTTAGTCCTGCAGATATTTTTCAAAAGTCTTTTATGCTGTGTAAATAAAAAAGAAGCTGATAATGAATAGCAAAGGAATGAAGCAGATATTCTCTTTTATTTGAAAAATTAGGAAAGAATATTGTTATACTTGTAGCCTGGATAAAGTTGTTCTCTAATGCCACCTTGGAAATGAAGGATGGGATAGTCCTGAGGAGTCACAAGAGAAAAATTCCGCTCAGGAAAGCTTTTGAGGAAGCAATGGAAGCATGCCACACACCCAAATGAAATTAAGAAATGAGCCTGCAAACAGGTCACAGCAGGGTTGGCCCCAGTGGTCTTTGGATGCCACTGAAATAGGCACACATACATTAATAGAAGATAAAAATACCATATAAATAGTTTTCCCTTACTTAAATTATACATTTTTATGACAGCTGTCATTCATTCCCACATTACATAAATTGTTCAGTTCCTACCTTCCTTAAACCTCACTCCTCCTCCTAAACATTATTCTGCATGTACAGGTCCCTCAAATTTAATTTATTTCTTTGTGATTTGCTCCTTCCCTTTTCTAAGAACCCAACTTCCAGTTCTAGTATCTCTTTTACAGTATTCAACACTTCAAATACAGTTGGGTTTACGTTTTGATTTCCATTTTCTTGTAATGTTTTTTTTTTTTTTGACAGCCAAAAGAATTAAATCTTAACAAGGTATTACCATATCTAGGCAATTCAGATCCTGTGTCCCAACTCAAAACAATAATTTCCTTAGTTACAGCCATTTGCCCACCCCCCTCAATATTTCTGAAAAGAATATTCACTGAGAAATTCTGCTAGTTCACTGGACTCCCAAAAACATGTCCCCAATTACCACTTTCTTCCTCATCACACGTCCAACATTTACTATCTGCCTGAGGAAAAATTCTTTTGAAATCTGCATGGAGTATAAAAATACCTATGCAAACACTTGAGCAAAAATCTTACACCTTCTGACCTTTGTTGCATATCTGGAAGACATATGCAGGTCTTCTCATTGTTCTCTTGTATTGCTTTTCAAAGTCTCTCTTCCAAATATTTTCTAACCTCCTCAGATTCTTACGGTTATCATGCAATATTTTACATGTCCTACTAATTATCCTTTTTTTTTTTTTTTTTTTTTTTTTTTTAAGAGCAACTTCTGTTCTAGACTCAGCTAAAAACTCTACCAGGTAAGGTATTTCACTTCGGAATCCCCTATCCCAACATTAGTCCCTGGTACGGAAGGCAGTCTCTAATCTGCAATCCAAACTTCTTGGCCACATCCCACTGTATTACATCTTCCTTTCTATACATCTGTACCAAACACCTTGGTTCCTTTGCCAGTTTTTTCCAGTAAATTCCAGCCGCCTCTGGCTTACATTCTGTACCCCTACTTGCAGTCATCCCTATTGCCAAAATCTATTTTCTCGATTCCTGTGTTGGCTTAGTTACACTAATTTTCTGCAACTTTATGAATATAATCCTCTGTATGGTTATTATTCTCCATAAGGATCCACATCAAAAAACACCCCTTCCCATTTCTTGACATCTCCCCTGCTTCATCATCAACCCCATCTGCCTTGAATTAAAATATCATGTTTGTGTTATGTATATGAGCCTTAACTAGGTCTAAAATATTCCTTCAAATCGGGTAATCCTAAAACCACCTTGTTCTACTAGGAGGATCAGCTTATCCTACTTATCTCTGATCCTCTTTCCCTCCCAGATGAATTCCTTCAACTCTATCGTTGCCCACAAATTCTCCTCTTGTGGATAAAAATATGCCTGCTCTGTACATAAAAAAATAAAATATTCCATTGATTGACTGACTGAGGGACCACTCATGCAGCAGGAGAACTGACCTTCTCAGCTTGTCCTCCAAGATACTGAACTTGTCAGGATGTGAGCTGCAACAAGAAAGTGCTGGGAAGACATTGCCCACTACTACACCCTCCTGGCCTTTCAATATAAGTGGTATCACTAGGATCCACCTTGTTTGTTGGTGTAGCAGACCACATGTTATCCATCTGTACAGCTATCACATTCATGGGGAGGCAATTCTGTAAAGCCTGCAATACAAGAACTGCCTGCATCTCAGGAATTTTGATGTGAAGTTGGCCTCAGTCTGGAACCAGGTACATTGGGCGGTCCCTCCTTTGAAAAGCTGTACTTTACACCCCAGAGTAGTGTCTGTGCTTAACATGTACCGTTGTGGGGGAAATACAAAGGGATTCTCAATAAGGTCAATGGGGAAGTCATCTGCCATATATGTTGCCTGAAGATGTTGATAAGCTTGACAGAGAGCATCAACTGAAGTACTCTCATATAGCAAATGGTAAGTGGAACTAGAGTGGTAGCAGCTGCCACAGATCAGAAAAGTTGAAGAATTAGGTAGGTTGGTGGGCTTGAAATTTACAGTAATCCCCAAGGAAGAGCTTGTGTGAACTAGTGAACCCCTTGTGGGGGCCATGATGAGCCAGTCATCTAAGTGTGAGAACACCAGGAACCGCCTGCAACCTGAGCTGGGCTGCTACTACTACTACTACTACTACTGCCATGCAGTTGGCAAACACCCAGAGCCGGGGGCTGTGGTGAGACAAAAGGGCAGGGCTCTGAAAGACAAAAGTCTCCCAAGCTGGAAGCTTGGGAACCTCCTGGACTGTCTGAATATCTTAAAGTAATTGTAGGCATTCTGTGGATCCACTGAGCACATCCAGTCATCCTTCCTCAGAGGAGACTATCTGGACTGTACTATGACTATCCAGAATAGCATCCATATGACAAAAATTATTCAAGTGGCTTAGGTCCCAAACTGGACTTGGGTCCCCATTCTTTTTGGCACCAAAAAGAAGCTGGAGTAGACTTCAGATCTTCTGTGTTCTGGGGGGACCCCCTGGAATACTCTTTTTGCTAACAACCTTATTTCCTGCACTGCTAATCTTTGCTGTCATGGTGGAAAAGCTAGCATCCTTATTTCCTGCACTGCTGATCTTCGCTTCCACTGAAGAACATCTGAAAGGGTCTTATTTGATGTTTTTGGAAGATATATTTAAGAAATGAAATGAAGTACCTTCTGGGTATTACTCTCAACACCTAAGAATGAAGGATGATGGCCTTCCAGGCTAAAGAGTGGAGAGTTAAGCACCCCCCCCCCAACTGCCTCTAGAGAAAGGCAATCGGGCAACTGTTCACAAGCACTAAAAGGTTTAGTGGCAAAAGTGCCCCTAAATACCTGGCTCTGCTGTCTGTTTCTGTCCCTAGGGAAATGTCAATTAAAGTCTGTCTACCCACCCCCATGGGGGTCTGTCAGCAGAAGTGTCCTGGACAAAACTTTGGGACTTTTGGATCCAAAAATGTTTCACCATTCTGGTTATGACAGAAGGACTTCTGAGGTGTGGAAAAACAGATTCCAATGGTAGACAAGGTTTTGCCATCCCATTCCCTCCTGGTAAATGCATCTTTGACCTTGGGTATGATTAAAGTTGATCAAATGGGACATTCAGGACGGATGTCATGAAACCTTCTGCAAAGTCACAAAGTCTCATCCATACACAATGACAATCATTTATGAGAGTGCCTGCTGGTCTAGCCATACCATTCATTGCATTAGACAAGAGGTGCATAGCTACATTGGTGATGGACTTCATGGTCGCAAACTGGGACTCCAAAGACATGAGACTTTAGCATAGTAGGACTTGACCAGACAGCAGAGGGATTTGACAAAGAAACTCTCTGCATCCAGTCAAGTGGGCTCTGAAATTCAGCACTGACAAGGCAAACGTTATTGAAGCATAAACACACTTCTAAAACCTATCATGCGGCCTGGACTCTTAGGGAGGTGGACAGTTGAACAGAGTTCATGTTTAGTAACTGCAGCCACCATAATGCATCCACTGCAGGCCCCTTACTTCAATGTGGTCTTATTCTTTGAAAAAACAAACTTTTCTTAGTTTCCATGAAATAAGCTCTACCACATGCATTTCTTCCAAGCCCATTGGGACACCAAGTCACAGAGTTCAAGGAATACAGACTAATCTGGCGAAGAGGCATTAGTGGACCAGTCGTCTGCCACTAAGTAATTCCAAAAGCTTAACAAATAAGAATTCTTCTAGGAGTGATCTGGAGGTCCACTTCCCCTTCATAGAAATCAGTGTCTTCTATTAAAAAAAAAAATTCCTCTGGAATGTCTCCTTTTGCATTTATCCTTCCTATGCTCCTCCGCCAGGGATATAAAATGCTCCTCCATTTGGGAAATACCGGCGAATGTCAAAAGCAGCAGGGAACCTATGGCTGGGGGTGGCCTAGGGCTGGTTAGTGCTGGCTGCAATAGAATGTGATGTGGCAACAAAGATCCAGAAATGGTGGGGGTCTGGGCTGGATCTAAAGAAGAGTTGGTTTCCCTGTCTCGAGTGGGAGAGGATTTTCTCAAATGCAAATGCCAAGCATGAAGACGACCTCCTTGGATCCAAAGACCCAAAGGAAGCCCTTCCTACGTCGCCTCCTCAGCCAGATCTGAGAAACAATTCTGTGCTGAGCTGTCGAAAGCAGAGGCTGAGAGGTAGGAAAAGCTCCAAAATCCTCAAAGTCAGACTTAACACCAGCCTCTTGGCTCCAAGCCACATACAGCACTGAAGTCAGAGTGCAGCAAGTCAAATTGTCAGAGTTAATGGTACCTAGGTCATTCTCTCAAACAAGGGACCATGTGGGGCTCACCTGGAACCAAAGTCACCTGATCCCAGAAACAGAGCAGAAAAAGGAAAAACAACAATAAGGGTAGAAGGGCAAACAATCACCACCCTTGCTGAGAGGGAGGGGCAGGAATAACAACAGACTGGAACAAGGTCTTTAGATAAGCTCCTCGTCATCTTATCCAATTCTGCCTTAGACAAATCCTATAAGACTGAACTAACTTGAAAGAAACTGCCAAAAGAGGTCTGGAGGATCGGTGCCCTGGCATGTCAAAAGGTACAGTAGGCAATGGAATCCTGGGAGGAGATGACAGAGAAAAAGAATAGTTGTGTAAGACCTTACCATAACCACAGATGTCCTTCTCTTCTATGTTGCAGTATTCATAACAGTAGGGAGTAGCTGCCTGCAGCACCACTGTCCGGCCAGTATACCAAAGTCTTTGTCATGGAGGGTACGTGTGACGTCAGCTACAAAGGCCATAAACAGACGTTGGGTATAAAGGTGATGTCTGCACGTACCCTCTTCAGAATAGTTTCTGCTGCATATACTAGTGCCACTGAGGATTTTCAGGAGGGTCCTAACTGAGACCCTTAGACTTGCATGCCTGCCAGGGTAGTAATAAGGCTATGTAGGTAGAGACTTGGGGAAGAAGGCGGCCACAGGTGTTCATAAAATACCTGCTATAGCAGAAGCAAGAAACCGGGGGTAGGAGGGTGGAACTGAATACTGCAACACAGAAGAGGACATCTATGGTTATTGTAAGGTCTTACACAACTATTCTATGTCCTTCGATTATGATGTTGCAGTATTCATGAAAGTAAGGAGAGTACCAGAGCTTTAAGTATGATCTTGGGAGGAGGAAGGGTTTCCATGGTCCAGGAAACCCTGTAGGATAGTTCTGGCAAAACCAGTTCTGGCACGGGATGCCATGTCCAGCTTGTAGTGTTTGGTGAATGTGTGCACTGAGGTCCAAGTGGCTGCCTCTAAAATAGGAGAATCAATGCCTTTGAAAAAGGCAGAAGAGGCATCTGCTCTGGTGGAATGTGGTTTGATACTGCCCTGTAAGGGTTTCCCATGGTAGGAGTAGCAGAAGGAGATGGACTTGGAGATCCATGAGGCAATGGTTTGCTTAGAAACAGCTTTCCCTAGTGCCCTGGGATGGAAGGAACCAAACTATTCTGATTTCCTGATGTCTTTGATTTTGTCTAGGTAATATACTCGTTGTCTGTGGATGTCCAGAGAGTGAAGGGTCCTCTCTGAAGCATTCTGAGGATGGGGGTAGAAGACAGGTAAGTTAATGGTTTGATTCAACGAGAGTTCATTAACTGCCTTGGGCATGAACGAGGGGTTGGTCCTGAGCACCACTCTGTCCCTGTGAAAGACTAGGTAGGGTGATGTGGCCATCAGGGCTTGGATCTCCGAAACCCTCCTGGCAGATGTGAGGGCAACACGCAGAACTGTTTTGAATGCACAAAATTTCAGAGAAGCAGAAGGTGCAGGTTAAAAAGCAGATAGCGTTAGCTTTTCTAATACAAAGATTAGATCCCATGGAGGAGGGATGGATTTCTGTGGGGGTTTGATGTGGAGGAGTCCTCTTAAAAAGAGTTGGACTTCCAGTATAGATGCCAGGGGAGGGGAATAGGCAGAGAGGCACAGATGGCAGACAAGTGGACTTTGATCGAGGAATATGTCAGTCCTGTTTGGAGTAGCTCACACATGTAGGACAGGACCCCAGGGATTGAGGTAGTGAGGGGGTCCTGTTTGTTCCTATGACATAAATTGGAGAACCTGAGCCATTTAGTCACGTAGTTTCTCCTAGTGATGGGTTTTCTGGCCTCCTGCAGAACATCAAGTATGTCCTCTGAGTAAAGGTGTCTGTAAGGGATCAGGATTCTATCAACCATAAGGTCAGTTTTAGATTGTTCACCGGCGGGTGAAGCAGAGACCCCTTGTTCAGTGTGAGCAGGTCTATCCTGTGGGGTAACCTGTGGTGACTGCCCTTGGCTAGAGAAAAAAAGGGGAAACCAATGCTGCCTTGGCCAAAAGGGGGTCACCAGTACGATTTTTGGTTTGTCCCTCTGAATTTTCAGGACGACTTTCTGGATCAGGGTGAAAGGGGGGAAGGCATATAGGAACACCCCCCCCCCATGAAAAAGAGAAGGCATCCACCTTCCACGCTTGTGGGTGTGGGTTCCGTGTGCAGAACTTGGGCATCTGCCTCTTGTCTGGGGAGGCAAAGAGGTTTGCTTGTGGAATACCCCACCTGTGTATCAGGTCCAGGAAAACTTCCCTCTGTAGCATCCATTCGTGAGAGGGGGCTGAGGTTCTGCTGAGTGCATCTGCCATCACATTATGTTGAGAGGGGATATACATGGCCAAAAGGGTGTACTCTGAGGGAGTCTGCTAAGTTCCAAATCTGAATGGCCAGTCTGCATAGAGGGTAAGACCTGGTCCCTCCTTGTTTGTTTATGTATTACAGAACTGTCTGCGATTACCTTTAAGGTTCCTGGCAGGATACAGGGTTGGAAAGTTAGTAGGGCTAACAGCAAGGCTCGGTTGGAAAGTTAGTAGGGCCAACAGCAAGGCTCTCATTTCCTTGATGTTGATGTGGTCTTTTACTCTTAGAGTGGACCATTTTCCTTGTACTGATGGGTGTTGTTTTAAGTTCCATAGCACAAAAGTCTTTTGATCGATATGTTGTTCTTAAAAATAAAGGACAGTCACTCACTACTTGTCTACCTTACTATCTGCAAGAGAACAGGCCATTTTTTCTTTATAATGTTACAAAAATGCTGAATATTGCTCAAGTACCCAAGGGAAATCTTAGGGGGTAAACTCATCCTAGCTGAGGGACAACCATGTACAGTGCCTGCTGGATGAAAAATAGGGAGTGCCTCTATCGTATTGACTTCGTATAACGCAATCCTTGTGTCAACTACTTTCCTAGATGAATACCCTCTTTCAGCAAAACCATCACTCATTTTATATAAAGTTTCTTCAAAGACAGAATCGTTAGTACATAACCTAGATGCCCTTAGACACGGACCACTGAGTATGTTAGAAAATACATGTGGGGGTGCATACTGGAGTGATGTAGGAGCCCATTTCTCCAGCAAGGTTTCCTGTACATTTGTGTCTCCAAGGATCCACACGTGTTCTTGGAGATGGTGACATCATCCAAAAAAAAAAAAATCAATTGAAGTATAGGAATAGCTTACAGTAAATTTGAGAAAATCAGAGGTATCCAAGATATATTTTACAAAAATCAAAAGCTCTTCTACATTGCCTCCCCATAAGAGAAAAATATCATCCACAAATCTCACATAGTATCTGATGTATTGCCTATGAGGGTTATTAGTGTAGATATAATCATTCTCCCATTGCGCCATCACCAAGTTGGCATAACTGTTGGCGCAAGGGGTACCCATAGATACACCTAATGGTTTACTATCATAAATTCGAAAATCAGAACAAAACGTGTCTGCATTTTCGAATTTATACATAGGAAATTAACATTTCCGAATTTTCCTAATGTCGAAAACAGCTGTGTATTGTCGAAAATGTCGCTCGCGACATTTTCGGCAATACACAGGACTCCCACCTGTCCCGTAACTACCTACCTAACTAGCCTAAACACACAGTTATGCAGGGGGGCTGTGTCCCCCTGTACCCCCCCCCCCAACTTAATATTTTATTTATTTTATTTTACATTTGTTGACCGGGCTAGTCTAGCTGGATACATTTCCATTTTCAGTAGAGGCCCGGGGAGAAAAGTTCCACACAAATTTTAACCAAAAAAGTTACAATAAAGAAGCAAATGGACAAATCATCATAGATGAAAAGACAAATAAAAAATATAGTACCCAATAACAGATATATACATGAAGAGAATCACATTTCTAAGAATAACATTAATTAGCTGCAATATCAAGAACAAGGCACAAAACAGAGAGCAAAATTGACTTATAATATTATATAGAACTAATCTTAGTAACAAAAGGAGAAAGAGAAGCACTATAGTAGGAGAGGAGGAAGGGAAGCAGTTTAAGAAAAGAGAAGGGAAAGTTGAGAGAGATTATCATAGAGGAAAGAAGAAACAAAAACTCTAAAAGGAGGTAGACTGAAGCAGATTCAGTAAAGAGAGAGGGAAAGTAAAGTAGTAGGAAAGTGCAGAGTAGTAGGAAAGCACAGAGGAGGTAAAAGATTAGTCAGGTTTTGAACAGGAACAGAGCCAGTGGCTTTGGAAGTAATCTTTGATTTTATGTTTAAAGAGAGGCAGAGATGTGGTAAGTGTTATATCGCTAGGAAGCAGATTCCAGTTCCTTCCTACAGTATTATTGAATAGAGAGTCACCGGCAGAATTATTAGTCTTTGTTATAGTAGCCATAAGTTTACTGGAAGAGCGAAGGGAGTTTAGGTTGTTATAAGGGATTAAAAGTTTAGAAAGTATGGGGGTTTTGTTGGGTTGGTATAAAATTTTATGGGCAATAGCGAGTTGAGGGATTAGCAGAAGGTTTTGTAGTTCAAGCCAGCCTAGAAGTTTCAGGTTAATACAGTGATGAGTTCTAAAAGGGTTACTAGTGGCAAAATGGGCAATGTTGTTGTAGCAAGTAGCCAGTTTGTTAAGGTTGGCTTTCCTAAGGTTAGTAAAAATTGGTGAGGCATAAAGAAGAGTTGACAAAAGATGGGAGTGGGCAATCTTGGCTCTGGATGATGATGTTAGGAAAGGTTTAATTCTATATAGGCTTCCTATTTTTCTATTGACTGTTTTAATGGTGTTGCTGATATGCTGATCAAAGGAGAGGATGTTATCAATTGTTATTCCTAATAATTTTGTTGTTGGATCAGGAGTAATGAGAGTGGCATTATTTGAGGAGATGGTGAAGTCCAAGGGAGTGGACCTAGTGCTAGGAGAGAAAAGGAGAAGTTTAGTTTTTTTGGTATTGAGGAGGAGGTTGCGTCTGGTGAACCAAGTTTCTACTGTGTTGAAGACATTTTGAGTAATAGATGAAAGTTCATTAGGAGATGAAGCAGAGCAGACAAGGGTGGAGTCATCTGCATATTGAATGCAGGTTGCTTGAGGGATTGCTAAGTGAAGATCATTGATGAACAGGGAGAAGAGAAGAACGTCCTAGAATGGAGCCCTGAGGTACACCGATGGAAACGGGTGTGAGTGAGGAAATTTGGTTTTCCCAACGAACTGCTTGTTGTCTATTGCTAAGGTAAGATGTAAACCAGTTAATGGCAAGATCATCAAAGGAGAGGGATGTAAGAGTGTTAATTAAAATGAGTGGTTGACCATATCAAAAGCTTTAGAGAGGTCAATGAAGAGAGCAGAAGAGAGAAGGTTGTCGTTGCGGTTCCTATTGATAGTATCTACAAACGATAGGAGAGCAGTGGTAGTACTGTGATGTGGTCTAAAACCGTGTTGACAGTTTGCTATTATGTTGTTTTGAGAGAGATGCTGTAAAAGTTGTTGGTGAATACATTTTTCCATTATTTTTGCTAAAGGAGAAAGGAGGGCAATTGGTCTATAGTTTGAGTACTCAATGGAATTTCCACCTTTATGTAAAGGGATAATATGGGATATTTTCCAGATGTCTGGGATGGTTCCCTCTTGGATTGTCCTGTTTATAAGTATAGATACTGGATATGCAATTTCTTTGGCAGCTTTTTGGAGAAAAAGTGAAGGGAGCTTGTCAGCAGAAGGGGTACAAGGCTTCAGTTTGTGAATAAGTCTAGAGATGAAAGATGTAGGAATAGGTTGTATTTTAAAGTTATTTGAAGGGTGTCTTTGGTTTATAGGTGGGCAGGAGTTATTAGTGCTAAGTTCTCTAGCTAGTGATAGAATAGTGTCAGTAAAAAAAAGAGTTGAAAGCATTTGCAGTGAGGTGGGGAGTGTCTGGGTCGGCATTAAGAGGGGTGGGAGTTTTGGATGTTCCTGGGGAAAGGAGTCTATTAATAGATGACCAAAACTGTTTGGGATTGTTATGATGAGTTTGTTGAAGTTTGCAGTAGAAGGTTTTTTTGTCAGTAATTATTGCTTTTTTAGTAGAGTTTCTAAGTTGGCAGAAATGAAGAAGGTCAAGGGAATTTCTGTGGCTTCTCCATTTGGCCCAGACTTTATTTCTGGAGAGAATTAGCTTTTTAGTTTCTTTAGAAAGCCATGGGGCAATATTGGGTTTCATTCTGATGGTGCGTTCAGGAGCATATTTGTTGAGAATGGATAAAAAAGTGGTATTAAAGTAGGATACTGCATTTTCAAGGGGAAGAGATTTTAAGGGGCTCCAGTTGCATTTGCTGAGTTCATTTTGAAATAGGTCTATATTAAAATGTTTAGTAGAGCGTATTTTTTGAATGTTAGGGAGGTTTGGGAAATCAGTTCTTTCTCTAGTGATAAAGGTTAAAGCATGATCACTTATATCAGGCAGGGTTCCCGCTTTGTAGGCCTGTTTGACTTTGTTTATGAGTATCCAGTCTAAAATACTCTCTTTATTGTTAGGCTTATTGATTCTAGTGGTTGAAGTAATAGTCTGGGTGAAACCATATAGGTTCATATGAGAGGAAGGATTATCTGCATTGATAGTGTTCCAGTCAACATTGATTGATGTCACCTAGAATTATAGTTTCTTGGGGGTAAGTAGTAGATACCCAGCTGAGAAAGGGTTCTAGTATGGGTATATTGTTTCCTGGTGGTAAGTAGATGCAGATAATGTAAAGGGATTTCTTGGTGTTTATTTTTAGTTTTGTTATGATGGCTTCTACTTTGCAATCTGGGGTAGGATAAGCTGGAAGAGTAGAGATATTAAGCTGATTCTTAAAAAGAATTGCTACTCCACCACCTTTACGTTTTGGTCGGTCAAGTCTTATTATGCTATATCCTTGAGGTGTGATCACAGTGTCTTTTGTTTCTGGTTTGAGCCAGGTCTCTGAGAGGCAGAGAATGTCAAATGAATGAATATCTAGGAGGGCATGTAATTGAGCTATTTTGGGCTCGCACTACAGTGAGGAAAGGGATGCATTTCCCTAACTGCACTGTACCGCGATCCCCTGACATGAGCGAATGTTAGAATTGCAAATGCACAGTCCATTCGCAATGGTAACGTTCGCTCACATCACCTGCCGAAATATGAAGTATTCGAACATCTGTTGTTCGAATACTTCATAGCCGTGCAAGTGCACGTCGGCATTGTGATAGTAAACCACACCTAATAACTGCAGATAATACTGATTCTCATACAAAAATATATTATTGTGTAAAACCAAATCCAACAGGGTATAGATGACAGTCATCATGCCACGTGTGAAGTTACCACTGTGAGATAAAAATAGTCCAATTGCATCAACATCCATTTGATTAGGGATCATGGTGAATAATGTTTTAACATCCAAGGTCACCTACAGAACCTCAGTTAAAGAAAAGGAAAATAAAACCGGTCACTGATGTACATAAACGAGACAGAAAGTGCTCAGTATCTTTAAGAACTGAAGGAGCATTACATAGCACTTTCTTAAGCTGCATTTCAACAAATGTAGAGTGGTTCAGTTACCCAACCGTGTCCAGAAACAATAGGACACGGAGGGGGGGGGGGGGGTTGAATCTGTCCTTGTGGATTTTCAGAAGTCCATGCATTACGGAAACTAGGGGATTAGCGACAGTCAGAAAGTCATATATATCATGATCTACCATACCACACATCAATAAATCATACAGATCATTTCTCACAGTATTGATGCATCTATGTCTTTTACAGAAATTCTACTATAAGTAATGTGATCATCAACCATGATTTTCATATTAGCTAAATAATCAGACCTATTCAAAACCACCATTGCTCCCTCATTGTCTGCTGCAGTCTTACACTAATAGAAGTCTCAGCCTGCAATTGTTATAAAGCAAGGGTCTCATCTGGATTTAAACTGCAGAAACGCTGTCCTACAGACCTAGAAAGTTATACCTTCTTATTGTATTTTACATTTGGTCTGAAGAAGTAGTAACCCCGCAAAAGCACTAACCCTTTTTAATAAATTTAGCCGTTTTTACTTTCTTTTTTCTGGTTTTATATGTCTGCACCATGTAGGTAGACTCACACTAGTTTTTCCTCAGTTATTGTTTGTTTGCGAGTCTTCCTCGGCAGGAGGATAACTTATTTTGTTTACAATGGCAGGCTCAACTGCATTAATATTTGACCTATGTCTAGTGCAGGTAAAGAGATATTAACTGTTGTTTTTATGATAATAAATTTATAGAGATACAATTTTCACATTTTTCTAAATATTTCAACAAACAAGTAACACAGACAGAACTCCTTAGCCTCATATGAAAGCTCTCGGCTAGATGAATAAAATGCTGCTGACAGTATGTGTGTAACATAAGTGGTTGCTGAAATACTGTAAGTGGTTTACAAAATATTACAAATGTAATAGTTGCGGCATTTACTGTAACATATAAAATTCAGTTAAAGACCTAGATGAATAAAATGCTGCTGACAGTATGTGTGTAACTTAAGTGATTGCTTTAATACTGTAAGTGGTTTACAAAATATTACAAATGTAATAGTTGCGGCATTTACTGTAACATATAAAATTCAGTTCAAGACCTAGAACCTAAAGAATACTACCACTATAAAAGTAGTTGTGCTGAAATTTGCCATTTATACTTCTTTCAAAATCCCTATGGTTCCAGAGATTATGTGTGAAATTTGAGGATGTAATTCGAACGTCTAAAGGCTTAGACTCCGCCCATTGGAATTTACAGTGCAAACCTCCTGAGCTCCATTGAAGTGAATGAGGTAAAATGGAGAGTCAGACCAATAAAAAGAATAAATGTTGAGTGTGTTACTCAAACAAGCACTTACAGACCTTATGAAGTAGAAGCCTCATGGGGTTGATGCTCATCTTTCCTTGTCGTGAGTCATAAATTACAATTTATTTAATTAACATTTGTTAATCGGGAAAGTCAGACTTGGAACGAAGCCAATTTTCAGCGGAGGCCCGAGGAGAAACACTCCGGGCGCATGTCTTTGTAACGTAGGAGGAAACCGGAGAACCCACAGGAAACCCACACGAATGCAGGGAGGACATTCAGACTCCACACAGAAGGATCCCCAGCCGAGAATCGAACCAGAGAACCTCTTGCTGTGAGGCAACAATGCTACCGCTGCACCACTGAGCCATCCAATTTAAAGCTGCATGCTCGTGTTAAAGCTGTATTTTTTAAAAAGGCAAAATGACCAGGTTATGGAACTAGACTGGAATTTTTTTTTTAAAGAAGGCAGGAGTACTAGTCCTAGAGAAATAGTGTCAGTACAAGGTAACAAGAACATTTGCTGCGTGGAAGACAGACGACATGCATTTATTTGTACAGGGCTTTGTTGCAAGCTTGAGCACTAAATGGGAAGTTTGGGAAATTTTTAGCTTGCAGGCTAGTGTAAAGATAAAGACTTGTATCAATGCGTCTTCCAAGATGGCTGCACACTGATCAATAGGTTGATTAGAGTTCTCCAAGTGTGAAAACTGCAAGAGGTAGAGGAGGCTCAACAATTAATAGTTAAGATAGAAGAGGAGATTAAAAAATGGTGATGCATAATCAATCTGCAGGAAAGTCTCCAGGAAAATATGGTATTCCTCTGGAAGTCAGGCGGGAAGAGAGTGATAAAGATCTGGACGGTTTTGTTTAATAGTACTTTAAAAGGAGAGAAGCACCAAAATCTTGGAAGAAAGATGTGGTAGCTATAATACCTAAAGATGGTAAAGACCTATTAGGCCCAGAATCCTATAAACCCATTTCAGTTTTGAACCAGGACTATAAAGTAAAGTATTTAGACTACTTGCTAAAAATGGCAAATGTGTTGTCAAAATTGTTAGATACAGATCAGTGTGGTTTTGTGGAGGGGAGGCAAACATTTGACAATCTTAACAGAGCAATGATGATCCACAGAGAAGCAGAAAGTAAGAAAATACCACGGTTGTTGGTAGGTTTTGATACGGAAAAAGCATTCAATAGGCAAGTTGGAATTTTATGAGTAGGGCAATGGAAGCATCTGCATTCCCTGACACAATAAAAGGCTAACTAGGAGGATATATGAAGAATCAATGACCAGAATTAATGTGGGAGGGTTCATCTCTGATATGGTGTGTGCCTGAGCAAAGGAACCAGGCAGGGGTGCTCATTTGTTATTTGATTTATATTTAAAGTCACTGGTAAAGAAAATAAGACACTCAGAAATTTAAGGATATAACTGGCATGGTAATCAAGAAAAGTTGCTTTATTTGCAGATGGTATTTTGTACCCGATAAATCCAGAAAAGGACATCAGTGTTGTGGAATATTTTGAAACAGTTTCAAGTCTTTTTAGGATATAAAATTAATGAAGACAAAAATGCTATAGCCGTAAAATTATGTACCCACACATGAGTTCGTTCAGCAGTGCCCATTCAACGTAACATGAAATATTTAGGAGTAATGGTTAAAAAAAAGTTTCTGTTATGGCACCTAAAGATATGTGGGAAGAGAGTAAACAAAAGATAATACAAACTTAGAACTGGCAGCATATGTTTATGCGGGTCTACCTGATTATGTCGAAAGCTGAGAAGAACGACAACGAGATAACTGACACCGAAGATCGACAACGGAGAAGACAGAGTTGAAAATCCCGACGCTGAGAACACAGACATGTTAAGGTAAGTGTGCAGTAGGGACAGATGTTAGGGTCAGGGTGCGGGTAAGGTAAGTGTGCGATAGTGACGGACCTTAGGGCTAGGGTTTGGGTTAAGGTTAGTGCATAGATAGTGGTGTATGCAAGGTTTAGTGTAGGTTTGTAAGGTGTTTGGTGTGCTTGTGTTGTGTGTGTGTTTTTCGGTAAAGGTATTCGTTTTGTTGATTGTTGGGATTGTGGTTTGTCGGGCATGTGAAGTTTCGTGTTTTTGAACTTTTGGTTTTGTGGTGTCGGTTATTTCGTTGTCAGTGTTTTGGCGTGTCGGCGTTATCAGGTGGACCCATTTATGCATACGATATAAGCAATGAAAATGTTTTTAGTGCCTTTAGTTTTATATACAGGTAAGGCACATTTTTATTAATTAGAGAAGACACTATGGACAATAATTAATAAAAGAATTGAAGGAATTTATCTGGGAGGGGAAGAAGGCAAGGGTTAAGGGGTTTAAGTTGATCCTTTGAACAGAACAAGGTAGTTTTAGGATTGCCAGATTTGAAGGGATATTTTAGAGCTACTTAATTAAGCCTCATATACGTAACACAAGCAGAAAGTTATATACACAGTGGAAAGGAATGATGATGGAGCAGGGGAGAAATTCCGAGAAATAAGGAGACTGTGGGATTTTGAATGCAGATCCTGGAGGAGAACACCACCAACAGGATATAGAAAATTATATTCATAAAGGAGCAGAAAGTATACTAAGAACTGAGCTAACATCAGAATGAAGCAAGGAGATTTTACCAACAGGGATGACTGCAAAGGCTAGAGGGGGAGTGGAGTTTACTGGAGAAAAAAAAAATCAAAGGAACCAAGGTTTTTGGGAGCAAACAACTAGACAGAAAATGGTAAGAAAGTAGGATATAGCTTAGCAGCTGTTTGGACTGCAGGTTACACACTGGCTACACACTATCAACCCCTGGTATGGAAGGTAAAGAGAAGGGGACAAGGGACTGTTAAATGAAACAGCAGCTCTGGTAATGTTTTAGTTGAGGCTACAACAGAAGTTGCTGTTAATAAAGGATATAATTAGTAAGGCATAGCATGCATTGCATGACAACTACAAGAATCAATCGGAGGAGGTTAGAAAAAAAAAGTACATTGCCTTTCCAGGAACACTGGATGGACATCTGTGCATCTCCAAAGTATTCAACAAAGTCCAGAAGGATTACGAGTTTTGCCTGAAGTGTTTGCATAGATATTTTATACCCCAAGCAGCCTTCAGAAAATGTTTTCTTACGATGACAGCAAATGATGGAGATATGATGGGACAGAGATATGTAAAGTACAGTCGTGTACACTTACCATAAATGTACATGTTAGAGAGTGTATTCACTGTTGTAGTCAGTTGGGTTATCTGCTTGCAGTAGCCCTCAGTCAGTCTGAATAACAAAGTCTTGAGCCCTCAGTCAGTTGCTGTCCCTTCTTCCATGACGTAAGGTTGTCAGGAGTATAAAACATGCAGCCAAAGCTATTACATCAGTTTTTCTTGCCCCGGATGTCAGGTGCCCCCCTAATGGGAAGCAATTAAAATCTATAAATAAACAAGGTTATACCTCCAACAAAAAAGCAAATACACAAAAAGCTTTTCAGCAAAGTGAAGTAGAGTAGAGGTATAGCCAAAAGAAGAAAGGGGGCTGGAGGGAGGGTAACCAGGACTGCAACAGTGAATACACTCCAACATCTACATTTATGGTAAGTGTATACAACTGCACTATGTTCTTCGTATTTCACTGTTGCAGCCATTACATTTTGGTAGATTCCCAAAGCTAAGGATGGGAGAAGGAATTGCATTAGGACCAGCTATAAAGCCCTGCAGGACTGCAGTGGCAAAGCCAGCTCTGGATTTACAGAAAATTGGCAGATGGTAAAGCTTGGTGAAAGTATGTACTGAACTCCAGGTAGCAGCTTCTAGGATGTCCCTGGTAGGGACGCCTCTGAGAAAAGCTGTACAGGTAGATGCAGCCCTGGTTGAGTGGGGTCTGGATCCCCTGTGTGATAGGTTTTCCATGGTGCTTGTAGCAGAAATTAATGCAATGGCCTGTCCATTTGGAAATGGTTTGCTTTGAAATAGCCTTCCCCTCTGCTTCTGTGGCAAATACCACCAGCAGTTGGTCAGATTTCCTTTGAGGTTTAGTCCTGTCCAAGTAGAATCCAACTTGTCTGTAAACATCTAAGGAGTGCAGTATCCGCTCCCCTTTGTTCTGTGGGTTAGGAAAGAAGTTTGGCAAATTAATGGACTGATTAAGGGCCACACTGGATACCACCTTGGGCATGAAGGAGGGACTGGTCTTCAGGGACACCCTGTCCACATGAAAGATGATGAAAGGTTCCACTGCCATGAGGGCCTGTAATTCAAATACCCTTCTTGCTGAAGTGATTGCTAAAAGGAAAGCGGTTTGCCAAGAGAGGAATTTTAAATCCGCAGTGGCAGCTGGCTCAAAAAGAAGAAGGGTGAGCTTTTCCAATACAAAGTTAAGGTCCCAGGCTAGAGTTGGGGCTCTCCTGGGTGGTCGTAGATTTTTGGACCCTTTGAGGAGCTGCTTGAGCAGTGGAGAAGAGAAGAGGGGAGGTTCTGTGTTATAATGAGCTGAAATGGCTGAGGCGTTGAATTTTGATGGATGAGAAAGACAGGTCCTTGTGAAGCATCTCAGTTAAGTATTGTAAAATCTGAGATAAATTGGGCACTGCTGTGCTCATCCTTGAGATTGGTTCCAGGCACAAAATCTTTTCCATTTTTCAGCATATGATTTTCTAGTACTAGGCCTCCTTGCCTCTAAAATGATATCCATCACTGGTTTAGTAAGGGATGGTAAAGGAGAGATTAGGTAATTAGCCAGGCTGCTAGGTTCAGTGTATGAAGCGGAGGGTGCAGAATCTGGTTCTCCTGCTGAGACAATAGGGTAGGAGTCTGAGGCAGGTGACATGGGGCCAATAGTGACACACTGCGCAAGAGGGGGTCCCAGTGTTGGTGTTGCCAGTCTGGTGCAATCAAAATAGTCATTGGTTTGTCTTGTTTGATCTTTAGTAGTACTTTGTAGAGCAGAGGCAAAGGAGGAAAGGCATGCACTGATAGGTTTTTCCAGCTGAAGGACAGAGCATCCACTTTCTAAGCTTGTTTGTGGGGAGTCCTTGTGCTAAATTTGTCCAATTGATAATTCTGGGAGGAGGCAAACAGGTCTATATCTGGGCTCCCCCATTTGCTTGTCAACATGTTGAAAATCCTTGGTTCCAGCTTCCACTCGTGTGGGTCCATGAGTTTCTGCTTAGTTCATCTGCCAGTGTATTTAATTTTCCTGACAGGAGTTGAGCTTGTAGATGCACCTGGTAGCTCAGGGCTGTGTTCCACAATGCCATGGCTAGTCTGCATAGGGAGTAAGAATGTGTACCCCCCTGCTTGTTTATGTACCACATAACAGTGGTGTTGTCAGACTTTACCATTAATTGTCCTGGAAGAATGTGGCCTTTGAAGGCTGTCAGAGCATTGTGTACAGCTAACATTTCTTTTCGATTGAAATGCAAGTGCATTTGACTTGGGTTCCATTTGCCCTGAATGCACTTTGTGCCAGGTGAGCCCCCCAAGCATAATCTGATGGCTCTGTTAGGGTTTGGGCGTCAGAGGGTGGTGAGAATGGTAGTCCCTGGTTTTGGTGGCAGGCCTACCAAAGAAACTCTAGGCGTAGGCAAGGCATGACAGGAATCAATGATTCTAGATCCTGAGAATGTTGACACCATAGGCTTTTTAGATACCATTGTAGTTTCCTCATATGCAGTCTTGCATAAGGAATTTAAAGAATGCAGGAGGCCATGAACTCCAAGGCTTGTAGTATTTGCCTTGCAGACAGTAGGGTTTTTGTGGCCACTTGTTTGAAGTAGGTTGTCAAATGAATTTGTTTCTCTGGCGTGAGGAAAGCCATCTGGGAAGTTGTATTCAAGCTTGCTCCCAGGAATATGATTTGTTGACAGGGTACCAGGTGTGATTTATTTTCGTTTTATGGTGTACCCCAGACAAGTTAGCACCCTTGGATTCAAAAGTATGTCCTGGCTTTCTGCCTGAATTAAACAATCATTTGAATATTTCTTTGCCTGCAAAATGAGATGACTGGGGCTAAGCACTTTGTGAATACCCTGGGTGCAGTAGATAAGCCAAAGGGCAGTGCAGAGAACTGGTAGTGATTGTAACCTGCTTTGAAGCGTAGGCATCTTCTGCACGATTCCCTGATTGGGATGGGCAGGTAGGTTTCCTTTAAATTGAGTGTTACCATCCAGGCATCTTTTCCTAGCATAGGAAGCAATTGATGAAGCGTCCACATCTTGAATTTTGGAATCACCAAAATGGCGTTGAGTAGACCGGTCCAAAACAGGACACCATGAATTGTCTTTTCTGGATACCAGGAAAAGTCTTGAGAAGAAACCTTGTCCTTTTTCCTCTTCTGGTACAGTTTGAATAGCCTTTATGATTAAAAGAGAGTATTTGCTTTTGAGCCTCTGCCCACCGACTTGGGGATAGATCTGGCCAACCTTTTGGCATTGGCAATGTGTGGAAATGACACTATATTTAAAGCCCATTTGTCCTGGGTAATGAGTTCCCAGTTTTTGGCCTGCAGACCAATCTTTCCTCCTAAAGAAGCATTCAGTTGAGAAGTGCTTGGAAGTTTTAAAATCAAGTCATTGAGACAGTTTTCCATAGGGGGGAGTCTTACTACTCCCAGATTTGGAAGTGGAAGCCCCCCACTCTTAGTCTTGTGCGTACCCTGGGACTGAAACCAGGGATTTCTGCTGTGTCTGGGTTTGGATTGAGAAGGCCTGGAAGGAGCCGGAAAGGACAAATTCTTAGAGGGCCAATGCCTACTAAATTTTGGAGGCTGAACTTGTAAGAAATCTTACATAGATTTAGCTTTATCTTCCATCTTTTTAAGAACTTCCTCAGCCTTCTTGTCAAACAGGCGGTCCTGATTTAGCTTTAACATGACCAGGCAAAGATTGCTCCTTAAGCCAAGCATGCCTTCTGAGTACAGATCCAGTGACAGCAGCCCTGCAAGAGGCCTTAAAGAATCAAACCCACCTTACAAAGTATGTTTTACAGCCTGTTCAGCAGAGTGCATTAAATCCTGAAATTCCTTATTTTCAGCACAGTCAGAAATCAGCATCGTTCTGTTTAAGAAATCCAATAATATGTTGTTGATACTTTAACATATGAAACTGGCAGTTTAAGGCCCTAATGGCCAAGGTTGCAGAAGTGTAAACCTTCTTACCCCATCTATCCAGCACCCTGGAGTCTCTATCAGAAGGGGTAGGGTTTTTGGCAGTAGAGGCCTTAATGCCCTTGCGTCCCTGTGAAACAGTCTCTAGATCTGCAATAGGATTTTTAAAAAGGAACTTGAGAATCAGGAACCCTGTAATATCAGTCGGTTTTCAGAGAGCTGGAGGCAAAGAATCAGGGGCCAAACTAGATTCCAAAAAGGCATCATCAACAATGTCTAGTTGTCTAGTACAGGAGGTATAGCTAAAGGCCTATGCTGAGGCAAGAGTAAAAAATCCCCAAGCCTCTTTTTCGAATCAGAAAAATCCTGGCTTTCTCAGAGGAAATGCTCCCTTAGGGTGTGCAAGGTTTCACCAAAAGAAAAATCCTCTGGAGGGGAAGCAGAGGGAATAGAGTCCTCTACATCAGAATCCTCATAAGTGGATAAGGGTAAATCTAGATCATCAGAAGAATCAGAAAAGTCAGATTCCTGGTCAGAAGATTCATAAACAATTTCAGTCCTAGGTCTCTTAGAAGAGGGTGGATGGCTTCCCCTGATAAAAGTTATAAGATCTTCAGCCATTCTTACCATTTGTTTTTAGGCATAGAGGCCGGAGCATGCGACCTGGCCATCGGTTTTCTAGGCATGGTTCGAGGTTTAGGCCTTAAAGAAGAAGGAGGTGTCTGTTTAATATGCAAGTCCGTAGGCCTGAATACACCCTCAGAAGCCGGTGCCTGCACAGCGGCTCCGGACCCATCCAAGGTAGAGACATCAGCAGGTTCCACAGTTCAAGCATCTCGCGGCATACCGGACTCCAAATGCGTCTCAGTAGAGGCCTGCGAATCAGAAGTAGCGGGTATCAGGGGCTGCGAAAGCACCTCACCGAGTACTGGCGAACTGGCGACTGGCTTAGAAGCGTTGTCAGCAGCTTTGGACCTAGGCGGCCTGTCTCTGTCTTTATCTTGGCGTTTTTTCGGAATTCCGATAATCGGATAGCTTACAGACGACATTTCTGGATAACTGAACCAAGAACCGAAATATTTAGAGGCGAAAATATACAGACGATGGATAGCGTGTTTATTAAATAAAGCACAAAACCGACAGCAAGGTACGTTGTGGTCAGGGCCTAGGCAAGGAATACAGTACGAATGAAAATCTTTGTGAGGTATTTGCTTTCCACAAGAAATGCAATTATTAACTTTTACTGACATCGGTAAGGAGCAATAAAAAGTTTCCCCAATGGGATACTTAGCTTTAGTTGAAGACTTCGGTTCTGAAACTCGAAAATTAAAATTTCAGGAGTCAGCCAACCAGCACATGGAACTGGTTCTGCTTCGGGCACCGCACAGCAAGAAAGACTGATGTAATGGTGTCTGCTGCATGTTTTATACCCCTGACGACCAGACGTCATGAAAGAGGTCAGCAACCGACGCAGGACCCAAGACTTTGTTAATCAGGCTGACTGAGGGCTACTGCAAGCAGATAACCCAAATGTAATGGCTGAAACAGTGAAACATGAAGAACATCTGGGTAAATGTTTCCTGGGAATGTAACGAGTTGGCAGATTTAAAAAATTCCCCTCAGAGTACTCTTTCAGAAATGCTGGAGGAAGAAATGGCTGTATTGAAGGAAATGATTCTTTTGAACTGGGATGCAGGACATGAATTGCCTAGACATAGTAAGACCTTACAAAATTTAATGCACTGGCTGCGAAAAAAGCAATTACTAGAAAATGGAAATCTGAATCATAAAAAAAAAAAAAAAAAAAAAAAAATTGTAGTTGAAATACTAAAAAATGGAGATGGAAGCTTTGGGAAAGAGATAATGCAAATTACATAGAAATATAATTAATTTTGGGGAACAATATAAGCAGAATAATGTTCAGGAGAAGGAATGTTCAACAGAAGGCAGGAATAGAGTATTTTAGGAAACTGAGTGAATGACAATTGTTAAATAGAATGAAAACATAACTAATGCACAATTCAAAGAAGAGAAAATAGTTAATATGATCAGTTTTCTAGATGCATGCGTGCCTATGTTTTAAGTGATAATTTAATAAAAGATGTTTAAAAAAAATGAATGTGGTGGGGGACAAGGTCCTTACACATTCCAGCACAAAACTTTTTACTGGCCACTGAGCTCCACAGCTACTGGAGAATATGCCTTCTCCCAACCAAGCTAGGCATTACGGAACAGACTCCCACTTAAATTAATGCGCCTGGAATCTCTCATGTAGTTCAAAAGTGCCTTCTCTGAACACTTGTTCAAGGAAACTGAATACAAATGTTTAGGGGACAATGGATAACCTCACCATTCGGCAAATAGCATGCTACTTCCAGCATTACAGTCGTTTCCTGCTCATTATCCTAAATCTTGTCCTGCTTGTTCCCGAAATGCTGAAATTCAAAATGTACTTTATACATATGCTGTAAATATTGCACACAATTTTGGTTTTACTGTTATCTCTATCTCTGCTGTCCAATGTTTCTCTGTAGCACATGTAAGGGTCTGCAACAAACGTACATTTGTTCCAATACCCTTTAGAAAACATTACATTTCTTTTTGTATTTTTTCCTTATGTACTGTATGCTTTTTGATTATTCGTGTTGTTTGCTTTTGTTTTTATACTTTCAGGTTGGGGGCTGAAAAAGGTATTCAGACCAGACCACCCACCTAGTTACCAAACAGGAAATATATAATAAATTTTACTGATACAGCGCAAATATAGGGTCAACTACAGCACTCAAAAACAACCGAGCCAAAAAGCCTCCATCAAGCAAGGTACTGGATGCGGCTAGCAGAAGCAAACAAAGCAGCAAGTACTGAACGAGGTAAGTAAAGTGAAACATGGGGGAGTAAAGGGGGGTGGGGAGTAAGTTCGGTAAAGGAAATACCAAACGATGTATGTATTACATAACAGGGAGGGGCCCTCAAATGTGCCATAATCCTTGCCCAAGAGTCACCTGTCATATGTGCTTCCAAAGTAAGACTGTAAAAGATCAGTACCGCTGTAGACTCAGTAAAAAAAATTGCAATGAATAAAAAAATCCTGACAAAAAACTTTATGACTACACACAACTAATTTTACTTTTATTACTGAAATTACCTCCCTTTCATTTTTTTCATTCATATGACTAGCAAACTTTCATCTACCTTACTAACCTAGAAGCTCTGTAAGGTAGGAAGTTCTATGCACACAAACTGCACCAAGCCTACAATGAAAACAATCAGTTCCAAGATAACAGCTTTTGTTTGCGACTTTTACATCCTGGAGTTTACCGATAACAGATCAGGAAGTAACTTGTTCTTTGGATTTAACAAGCATGAAGGTCAAAAGTCAGGATGTTGTTAAATATTTTAATGCCCAGTTTGGGCAGCATGTTTACAGTGCTACACTTCTCAAGCTCTGCACTTTCAACAGATAATATTAATTTTAGCCTGTATGTGTTTAAGATAATGACTGCAGTGGTGGTGCTGCGGTAGCGTTGTCGCCTCACAGTAAGACGCTGTCCAGTTCGATTCTCAGCTAGAGCGTCTTCTATGTGGAGACATGCGTGAATGGGCATACCTTCACTTCTTTCTATGCTTTTTGTACAAAATACCTATGTTTGTATAATTTATTTTTATTATTTTTTTATAATTGTTTACTATGTATCTGGAGCTTTTCTCCCCCAGCCTCTGCTGAAAACGGTCATCTTGTGTCCAGTCGGACTAACCTGGTAAACAAATGGAAAATAAATAAAAAATAAAATATACTAAGAAAATCAATCAATATACCAAGAAAAATCCAAAACTTAAGAAAAAAAACACAGAAGGAAGGAAAATGTTTCCTTGATGGTGTCATGAAAATCCCACTCACTTGTTCAGATATTATGGGCAAACATATATATATATATGTATATATATATATATATATATATATATATATATATATATATATATATATATATAGCCAGGATCTGCCACATATCCCATGCACTCAGGTCACTCCACAACCAAGTACAAATATGACTCTGTCATTGTCCATGTTGGTGTGAATGACCAGAGACATGCCTCGCTGGACTACATGAAAAGAGACATGGAAGAGCTCTCCGATCTTGTAGCCCAGGGAGGTATGACCCTAGCCCTGAGTAGCATTCTGCCATCGCCCAGAATGATACTGCAGTACAAGAACAAAATGATTGACTTCAACAATTGGCTAAGCTTCTGGTGTCATTCTAAGGGGACCCAGTATCTGTCTGCCTGGGTCGACAGACCATGATGCTTTGCCAGAGATGGCCTGCACCCATCACCCATGGGATTCCGGATGCTGGCTAAGACTCTTGCCACCCCTACAGTGCCTTTTTTAGACAGGTTTCAAATGCAACAGGAACAGGCAAGCAAAAACGGAGGGTAATGCTACTCAATGCTAGAAGTCTAAATCTCAAAATGCACTCACTCAAGGCACTCCTTAAAATGGAGAACATCGATACCTGTGCAGTGACTGATACCTGGCTCAAGGCTCCAAAGAGCACCCCTGCACTACTAGGCTATAACTCATGCCACACTTTTCGGCCACGTAACCTGGACTGGAACACCAAAGGCGGAGGTGTGCCCATATTCATTAAGGATATCCACACCTCCAGGCTAGTTGCTCAGCATAATGCGTCCGAGGCTAACTCTGGGCAAAACTGCAATCCAAATTGTAGCTTGCTACAGATCCCCATCATGCTCCAGGATTCTCACTGCCCTTATCTTGATATATTGGAAAATTTTAGGATTCAAACACCCTAATAATGGGCGATTTCAACTACCCCACCATTAACTGGGAAAACTACTCGTGTACCAACTCCTTCGCTCAACGCCTTCTGGAATTCATAAATTCCAGTGCCCCGGAACAACTTATCCACACCCCCACCAAGGGCAACAATATCCTAGACCTAGTCATTACCAACATGAATGACCGGTGTTCCACACCCGAAGTAAACTCCTTGTTTGTCAGATCCGACCATAAGCTAATCACCCTAGATATCCACATCCCGCCCCCACCCCACATTAAGGAAACCATGGTAAAAAGTTATTCCATAGCCAACTTCATGCTATTTAAGACAGAAGTGGTGAACTTCATGACACCCATGCAGACGACCAATACAGTTACTACTGCTGAATCCTACACAAATGCATTCTATAAGCACTTGCATGAGTGCATGGATCATGCTATCCCAAACAGAACCAAGAAGCTATCCTTCAAAAAAAGGAAGCCAATCTGGTGGTCCCCTGCCATAAACAAACTGTACAACAGAAGGAAGAAACTGTTGCAAAAGAGAGTAAAATCCCATGAGTGGTGGAGCTCCCTGGTCAGCCTCAGTAAGACACTGAGATCCCTTACAAGAGCATCCACAGCTAGCTATGAAAATAAAATCGCCACTGATTCTAAGGACAACCACAAAGCATTCTATACGTATGTCAAGAATCTCAATGGCAACATTCAGATCTGCTCTGAGTTACAGCACAACTGCATGAAAATTACAGAACCAACTGATATTGCCAACATTCTGGCAGATAGGTTCCGAGCTAACTTTACCACTGTCTCACACCCTAAAGGGCCCATATCTATACAGGAAGAATGCAGAGTCCCTGTAGTCACATCTACACAGGTAAAAGCTGCACTCTCTAAAGCCAAAAACACAGCATCCATGGGACTGCACAACATCCCAGGCTGCGTTTTACATGAACTTCAAAACGAACTGGCTCTGCACCTAAGCACCATGTTCAATCATAGCCTCACATCAGGCTTTGTGCCCACTGAATGGCGCACAGCAACAGTTATCCCACTCTACAAAGGAGGAGCCACCACTGATCCAGAGAACTATCGTCCCATTAGCCTGATGAGCTTGGTCTGCAAGGCCATGGAACGTATAGGTTCATAGGTAGGTACCAGGCTATCGGCCCTGGGGCCTATACAAGCCCAGCCAAAAAGGTGGCTTTTACCACCCAAGAAAATTATTTTCCTGTGCCACTGTCGAGTAGAGCCACAGAGGTGATCCCCGGGGTGAATTTCCTATTTCCCATCCAATCATCAAGATTTTTCTTGAGTGCTAATGAAGAGCTTGGTTTGATACAGACAGGTAGTTCATTCCAGAGTATGGGAAGTCTCTGGAACAGGAATCTATTCCTCCGGCATGTTCTGTTTATTGTGGTGACAAGGTTTAGGTCCCTAGAGCGTGTAGCTCGGCAGGATTGGGATTTCTTTAAGTGGAGCATGTCCAAAAGCTCTGGGTTTGACATAGCTTTGTATGTTAGGCAGAAATCACCTCTGATTAGGCGATATGCGACGGAGTAAAGCTAGAGTTTTTTGAGACTGTCTGCGAAGGGCATCTGTTTGAGGCCGGTAATCCTCTTTGTGAGGTATTTCTACGGCCTTACCAGTTGTTGTAGAGGTCTTGTGAGGTACATACCAAAAGGGGCGTTGTACTCTATAATGGGTCTAATGAGTGATGTGTAGAGGGGAACAATGACCTCTTTTCTGGATAAGAAACCTTTTGTGATGAGGTGTGCCACATAGAAGGATTTCCTGACTACTGTGGCGATGTGATTATTAAAGGAGAGAATACTGTCCACCTGTATCCCAAGGTCTCTTATCACACTTTTGGTGTTAAGTATACTACCGCCTATGTTGTAGTTCATGGGTACAGAATTTTTACCAAAGGGGATGACCATGCACTTTTTGGCATTGAGCTTGAGGCCATGGCTTACCAGGCATCTGTCTCAATGAGGCCCTTCTGTAGGATGTCCACATCATTAGGAGTTTTGATTATGGCTCCTAGTTTGCAGTTTTCTGTGAACTTCGTTAGCCAAAGACCTTCTGTGTTAGCCTGTACGTCAGAGAAGTAGATACCAAACAGGAGAGGACCCAGGACTGAACCCTGTGGTACTCCACTTGTCATTGGTCTGAAGTCGAATTTGGAGTCTGCTACTTTCACAGTGTGGGTTCTGTCAGTGAGCCAGTTGCCAACCAATCTTGTGACATAGGGATTTATACCTAGTTTAGTGAGTTTATCTATAACTCCAGAGTGGGGGATTGTGTCAAAAGCCTTGGCAAGATCTAGATAGGATGTGTGAACCACCTTACCCTTGTCTATGGCTTTGGTGACTGCTTCAAAGAAGTCCATCAGGTTTAGGAGACATGATCTGCCTTTTACAAACCCGAAGTGGGTGGAGTCCAGAGTTTGGAGATTACCAATGTCTTTGTTTATAAGTTCCATGATGATACGTTCCATGGCCTTGCAGACCAGGCTCGTCAGGCTAATGGGGCGGTAGTTCCCGGGGTCCATGGTGGCTCCCCCCTTGTGGAGTGGGATAACCGTCGCTGTGCGCCATTCAGCAGGCACAAAGCCTGAGGTGAGGCTATGATTGAAAAAAAATAAACAGCCTCTGCAAGGGTCGAACCCAGGACCCTGCACACCACAGCCAAAGTGATTTACCACTAAGCCCTGTCAGATATCATCATGGAACTCATAAACAAAGACATTGGTAACCTCCAAACTCTGGACCCCATCCAGTTCGGGTTTGTGAAAGGCAGATCATGCATCCTGAACCTAGTTGATTTCTCGGAGGCAATCGATGAGGCTAAGGTGGTTCACACAGCCTATCTTGACCTCGCCAAGGCTTTTTACACCATCCCCCATTCTGGAATTATAGCTAAACTCACTAAACTAGGTAGAAAACCCTACGTCACAAGATGGGTTGCCAACTGACTCACTGACAGAACCCACACTGTAAAAGTTGCAGACTCCAACTCTGACATTAAACCAGTGACAAGTGGAGTATCACAGGGTTCAGTCCTGTGACCTCTCCTGTTTGGTCTCTATTTCTCTGAAGTACGGGCTAACACAGAAGGCCTCTGGCTAACGAAGTTCACAGATGACTGCAAACTAGGAGCCATAGTAGAGTCCCCAAATGATGTGGACATCCTACAGAAGGGCCTCACCGAGACAGATGCCTGGTGTTTGAGCCATGGCCTCAAGCTCGATGCCAAAAAGTGCACCGTCATCCCCTTTGGTAAAAACTCTGTACCAGCGAGCTACCACATAGGGGGTAGTCTACTTAACACTGAATGTGTGAGGAGACCTTGGGACCCAGGTGGACAGTAGTCTCTCCTTTGATAATCACATCGCCACAGTAGTCAGGAAGTCCTTCTACGTGGCACACCTCATCACAAAAGGGTTCTCATCCAGGAAAAAGAGGTCATTGTTCCCTTTTACTTGACACTCAGACCCATTACAGAGTACAGTGTCCCTTTTGGAATGTACCTCACAAGACATTTGCAGCAGCTGGAAAGGCCGCAGAAATACCTCACAAAGAGGATTACTGGTCTCAAACAGATGCTCTACACTGACCATCTAAAAAAACCTCTAGCTTTACTCCGTAGCATATCGCCTACTCAGAGGTGATTTCTGCCTAACATATAAAGCTACGTCAAACCCAGAGCTGTTGGATATGCTACACCTAAAGAAATCCCAATCCCTCTGAGCTACATGCTCTAGGGACCTAAACCTTGTCACCACAATAAACAGAACATGCTGGAGAGATAGATTTCTGTCCCAGAGACTTCCCATACTCTGGAACAAGCTACCCATCTATGTCAAGCAAAGTTCCTCATTAGCACTTTTCAAAAAAAATCTTTGAGTGGATGGGAGATAGGAAAATATACCCTGGGAATCACTTCTGTGGCTCTGCTCAACAGTGGCACAGGAAAATAACTTTCTTGGGTGGCATAAGCCAGGGAAACTTGTTAGCTAGGCTTACTTAGGCCCTTAGGCCGATAGCCTAGTACCTACCTATGAACCTATTATTAGACTAAATACAATATTATGTAGCATTGAAATGTGCTGACATAAGGGTGACAGTTCATTATTTACCCATAAAGCAAATGTCAGAGTGGACAAGTTCAAATAGTGGATAAAGAGGAGGAGGGGAAAAGAAGAAAGAGTGAGAAAAGGTATTTGTTAGAAGTAATAATTAGGGTAGATATGGGAGGCAGGAGAAAATATCCTTCATTTGTTTGCCAAAGCCATTACAACAGTGTTTTGCAGAGAGGTGGGAAAAGCCTTAAATTTGACTGGTATGTTGTGTGGCTGTGGGTAGCTGCGTCTGTGGAAGGTGGAGGTGTGCCTTTGTGAGTGTGGTGCAAATGTTATGGATTATGAAATGGAGAGATTAAGAGTAAAATTGTGCTCAGTGAAGTCCCTAGCAATTTCATCACTGCTTGATTCAGACATATATATTCCCCTGTGTTTGTCAGTACTATGTTTGAGTGCATTGTTTTAGAGTGTGGTATCACTGCTACAGCTGCTGCTACTCTTTCAATACAAGTATCTGCTTTGGAAGTTTTCTCCAGGAGTCTGTTGCTGAGAGGATGAGACATGCTACAGGTATACAACTAAGACAAACTAGATAAACAATAGTAAGAAAAAGTACTAGGTCACATCAGAGGCTTGGGAGGTCATTGTTAAGAAACTGAGAACTGTTGTAAAATGTATCATTAAATACCATAAGTTCTGGTTATACTATAAGAGAATAACTATGTAAAGATAACCATGTCGGCAGCCAAAATACATTATAAGTTGAATATTTTACTGTGCACATTTTAAATGGATAGACTGGCCTCTTGCCACCCCCATAGTGCCTTTTTTAGGCAAGGCTCAAATTCTAAACCTACCACCCTAGAACACCAAAAAGGAAAAAAACTAAGGGTAATGCTGCTCAATGCCAGAAGTCTCAATCTCAAGATGCACGCACTCGAGGCCCTTCTCAATATGGAGAACGTCGATGTCTGTGCTGTGACAGAAACCTGGTTCAAGGCTCCTGAGAGCACCCCAGCACTAACAGGTTTCACCCCATATCATGCCCGCCCCAAAATCCGGACAAAAACAAGAAAAGAGGAGGGGTGCACATATTCATAAAGGACACCAACACCTCAAGGATAGTGGCAACGACGATGCATCGGAGACCATCCAGGTGCAATTAACCATAGGCAAGACTGCTCTGCAATTTGTAGCATGTTACAGGCCACCCTCTCAAACTCAGGAACCTCACATGGCCTTCCTGAAAACATTGGAGGGGATAAATGTATCTCCAAACACCATCATACTAGGTGACTTCAACTACCCTAATATAGACTGGGAACACTACTCAAGCCCAACACTCTAACCCAAAGATTCCTGGAGTTCATAAACTCAAATGCCATGGAACAACTAGTCACCATCCCCACAAGAGGTGAAAACATACTTGATCTCATCATCACGAACATGGGATCAAAATGTTCAACACCGAAGTATACCCCTCACTGGTGAGATCAGATCATAAACTAATCTCGCTGGAGGTCCTCATCCCCCACCTGAAACAAAAAAGACCACAGTGAAAAACTTCTCAAAAGCCGATTTCACACTTCTAAAACTAGTGTGGTCTCCTTTAAGGCCCCTGAGCCAGTGATAAACATTACTCAAACCGCTGAATCACTTACAAATGCCTTCTACAAGCACCTACAGGACTGCATGGATCAGGCAATCCCAAACAAAACTAAGACTCTCTGTACCAAAGGCAAGCGTCCAGTCTGGTGGACCCCAGCCATAAACAAGCTCTACAACAAAAGGAGGAAGCTACTACAAGATAGAGCAAAATCCTTGAAAGGTAAGACACCTTTGATCATTATAAGTAAAAAACTAAGAGCTCTCATAAAATCATCCAAGGCAAATTTTGAGAGAAAAATCGCCAAGGACTCTAAAGACAATCATAAGGCCTTCTTTAGCTATGTTAGAAACCTAGGAGGAAACTCCCAGATATGCTCAGAATTAGTTCAAAATGATGTGAAAATTACTGAACCTACACACATTGCTAACATACTGGCTGACAGGTTCAGTGCAAACTTCTCCACAAAAGGAGAGATATCTATTCCAGAGGATTGTAGCCCCCCAAACATCTACAACGCTCAGGTGAGAACTGCCCTCACCAAGACAAAAAACACAGCATCCTTGGGACCGGATGGTGTCCCCGGCTGTGTGCTTCATGAACTCAACGAGGAATTAAACCCACAGTTAGGACAGCTGTTTAATCTTAGCCTCACCTCAGGATACGTACCCAAGGAGTGGCGCACGGCGACTGTGGTCCCACTTCATAAGGGCGGTGCCTCCACAGACCCTGGAAATTACCGCCCCATTAGCTTGACAAGCCTTACCTGCAAAGCCATGGAGAGGATCATAATGGAACTCAAAGACATAGGGAACTTGCAGACTTTGGATCCAACCCAGTTTGGCTTTGTCAAAGGCAGATCCTGCCTCTTAAACTTGGTTGTCTTTTTCGAGACAGTCACCAAGGCCATTGATGAGGGAAAGGCAGTCCATACAGCCTACCTCGACCTGGCAAAGGCCTTCGACACAATACCCACTCAGGTATCATCGAAAAACTCATCAGCTTGAATGTAAACCCATACATCACAACCCACAGGGTCAGAGTTGCTGGAGCCATGTCAGACTCAAAGCCTGTCACAAGTGGTGTCCCACAGGGCTCAGTCCTGGGTCCACTCTTGTTCGGCATCTACTTTTCTGAAGTACAAGCAAACACAGGAGGGTTATGGCTGACAAAGTTTGCAGATGACTGCAAACTGGGCGCCATAGTCGAAAACACATCTGACACAGATATCCTCCAGAAGGGCCTCACAGAAACGGATAACTGGTGCCAGAGCCATGGCCTGAAGTTAAACGCCAAAAAATGCATAGTCATACCCTTCGGGAAAAACAAGGTTTCCCCTAGCTACCAAATAGCTGCCAATCCTCTGAGCACAGAAAAGTCATCAGGGATCTGGGGACCAAAGTTGACAGTAGCCTTCGCTTGACACTCATGTTGCTAAAGTAGTTAGGAAAACCTTCTATATCGCCCACCTGATCATGAAGGGATTCGTGATCTAGATCAAGGGAGGTCATCGCCCCTGTACTCATCACTCATTAGACCTATGATGGAGTACAATGCCCGCTCGAATGCATCTGACCAGACACCTGATGCAGCTTGCAAGCCCCCAAAGGTTCCTCACCAAAAGCATAATGTTTCTCAAAGATATGTCTTATGCTGCCCGACTGTAAGAACTCCAGCTCTATTCAGTCTCATACCGCTTGCTCAGAGGTGACCTGTGCCTGACATATAAGGCCATGTCAAACCCAGATTTGATGAATATGCTTCACCTCAAAAATCTAGATCCCTCAGAACCACAAGGGTGGGAGACTTAAACCTTGACACGGTTATAAATAGAACGTGCTGGAGGGACAGATTCATCACCCAGAGACTCCCTATGCTGTGGAACAAAATCCCGGTACATGTGAGGCAGAGCACCTCGCTGGCCTTGTTCAAGAGGAATCTTGACCAATGGATGGGAGATCGCAGATATACCCCAGGGATTACTTCAGTGTCACTGCTTGACAGAGGCACAGAAAAATGATAGGCATAGTTTTTATTCAAACTAAAGGGGTGGCGAAAGCCACATAACTATGGGCTAGGCTTATAAATGCCCTTGGGCAGATAGCCTAGTATGAACCTATGAACCTAAACTCTGGACTGACACGTTTGCTTTTTTTTTTTTTTTTTTTTATTCCTGGGAGATGCTATTCAGAAGTGAAGAGGCATAGAGACATACAAGGGAACAGATTTAGTGGCACACCAGGTTGTGATTTTTTTTATGTCTATTGTCATGCAAAGCTGACAAAATAGTTGAATCTAGTAAAGCTGGAAATGTGAGACTGTAGCCCACTGAAGGGGGGGAGATGGGAGGAGTAACCTGGCCAGGAACTGAAACTTGCAAAACTGCTCCTTGTGAAAAGACTTTATCTCAATAATTTGTTGCCACTTTTGCAAGTTTCTTTCAGAGAATGTGTAGTACATCAGTAGGAACAACATTTGTAAAACTCAGCACATACCAGTCAATGAATGACACATGAGCTGCAGACTCTCACACTTGGCAGTTTTTCTCAGGTGTTCCATTCTAAGTGAATGGAAGTCTAGTCAGACAACAAATGGTAGGGCTATTTGTTCTCAGTCTGTGCATTATGGGACAGATTTAGCTTTCCAAAGGAATCACGATGTCTGCCCCCATGAGGGCAGACAAGAGTAAAAACAAAATAAAATTAGGAATGAGTATTTATTTTGCTGCAGGCAGCTTTGGGAGGTGTAGTAAATCATGGCAAGATAAAAAATACATGTTTTCTTCATCATTTCCCGTAGTGGTCCTTCTCTGAACACTTGAAGGAAACTGAATACAAATGTTTAGGGGACAATGGATAACCTCACCATTCAGCAAATATCATGCTACTTCCAGCATTACAGTCATTTCCTGCTCATTATCCTAAATCTTGTCCTGCTTGTTCCCAAAATGCTGAAATTCAAAATGTACTTTATACATATGCTGTAAATATAGCACACAATTTTGGTTTTACTGTTCTCCATCTCTGCTGTCCAATGTTTCTCTGTAGTACATGTAAGGATCTGCAACAAACGTACATTTGTTCCAATACCCTTTAGAAAACATTACATTTCTTTTTGTATTTTTTCCTTATGTACTGTATGCTTTTTGATTTTTCGTGTTGTTTGCTCTTGTTTTTGTACTTTCAGGTTGGGGCTGAAAAGGGTATTCAGACCAGACCACCTACCTAGTTACCAAACAGGAAATATATAATAAATTTTACTGATACAGCGCAAATATAGGGTCAACTACAGCACTCAAAAACAACCGAGCCAAAAAGCCTCCATCAAGCAAGGTACTGGATGCGGCTAGCAGAAGCAAACAAAGCAGCAAGAACTGAAATAGGTAAGTAAAGTGAAACATGGGGGAGTAAAGGGGGGTGGGGAGTAAGCTCGGTAAAGGAAATACCAAACGATGTATGTATTACATTACAGGGAGGGGCCCTCAAATGTGCCATAATCCTTGCCCAAGAGTCACCTGTCATATGTGCTTCCAAAGTAAGACTGTAAAAGATCAGTACCGCTGTAGACGCAGTAAAAAAAATTGCAATGAATAAAAAAATCCTGACAAAAAACTTTCTGACTACACGCAACTAATTTTACTTTTATTACTGAAATTATCTCCCTTTCATTTTTTTCATTCATATGACTAGCAAACTTTCATCTACCCTACTACCTAGAAGCTCTGTAAGGTAGGAAGTTCTATGCACACAAACTGCACCAAGCCTACAATGAAAACAATCAGTTCCAAGATAACAGCTTTTGTTTGCGACTTTTATATCCTGGAGTTTACCGATAACAGATCAGGAAGTAACTTGTTCTTTGGATTTAACAAGCATGAAGGTCTTAAGTCAGGATGTTGTTAAATATTTTAATGCCCAGTTTGGGCAGCATGTTTACAGTGCTACACTTCTCAAGCTCTGCACTTTAAACAGATATTAATTTCAGCCTGTACGTGTTTAAGATAATGACAAGCTCTTTCTTCGAGGATATGGCACAGTCAGCAGTACCAGAACATACAAACTGGAGGAACAAGGCAAGCTGGACACCATAAAAGGTGGCCACTTGTGTAAACTGATCTCTGTTTACATCCTGCCACAATGATGGTGGTAATGGGCAGAAAGGGAAATTCAGTAAATACTGGATAAAGCTGAAAATCCACCTCTGCCTGCAGGCCCAGTGTAAATGTCTCTTAATGGGCTGCATCACATACACAGCACAACCCCCAACC